>NC_137955.1:22293348-22392524 GCF_963924665.1 Micromys minutus
CCATGCTTCCTATTATGGTGACAGTGGACTAAATCTCGGGACTGTAAGCTATCTTCAATTAAATGTTTCCTTTACAAGAGTTGCTGTCATCATGGTGTCTCTTCACAACAATAGAAACCTCAACCAAATGGTGACAAGAAAAAGAAGACTAAGGAAAGGTACATGAAACACTCGACCAAACCAATCCTATTTGAGGTAGAAATCCTGAGGATATTAGTAATGAAGACTGTGAACAGGTTTGCAAGTGCTTGGCCAATGGTTGGGAAGCATGCTTGGCAGTGAAACACTTTTCTGTAGAAGGGTATTTGCTTGTTTTTGTCCCAAGACATGTTCCTTTTAGTCTCTTTGGAAGCAGAGGACAAAAGAAAAGGAAAAAGAATCACATTAAGTCATATGCCTACTATTTCTATCATGAGTACCTGTAATGAGTTAATCCCTGGGTTTGTCATTACAGGGGGGCATATTCCAAGGATCTCCCTCCAAATAGTTCCTGTGATAAGTTGTAACAAAGCAATATTTTAAATATTATCAAAATGAATCTAGTCAAAAATTGCTTAGAACTGTTCACTAAACTGGCAGAAGATAAAGACAAGTTTTATGAGCAATTCTTGAAAAATATAACTTGTAAATCATTGAAGACTCAAAACTGCAAGAGTTTTCAGAGCTGTTATAGTACTCCATCTGCTCTGGGGATGAGATGGTTGTCAGGACTGCTGTACCAGAATAAAGGAAAGCCAGGAAGACATGTACTCCATCACCAAGTACGTTGTGCCTACCCTGGCCTTTGGGGAACATCTCCAAAAACATGGCTCAATGGTACAAACAATAAAGCCCATTGATGAGTACTATGTCTAGCAACTGAAGGAATTTAAGCAGAGGGTTTCAGTGTCAGCCACCAAAGAGGGAAAACATGGAATTTGCAGAAAATAAAGAAGAGAAAAAAAATAGGAAGAGAAAAAGACAAAATTTCTGCAAAATTGTAGAAAGAACCTCTTGGCAATAAAGTTGGTCATAGCAAACCTACCGGTAACTTCTCCAGGCTGTCTGTCACAAGTACATATGAGTGGCCAGTGAACACAGAAAGAGCCAAGCCTTAAAGAGACAGTTCAACAGCGAGTTACTGGGCAGCAAAGGAACACGTGTGGATATGACACATCAGGGAAGAATCTGGTCATCTTGCTGCATGAAACTGTCCTGTGGTCTCAGTCTGGATGATCTTCAGACACGCCAACAGGATTTACAGGGTCTTTAGACTTGGTCTAAGTATTGTTGAAGATGAAGGACTGTCTGCCTCTGGCACTCCTCCTGCTGAGGAGATGAGGAAAGGATGCCCTGGAAGAAGATGAAGGAGACCAACTTCATCAGAAGAGCCACTTATTACATTTTCAATAAGTAACCTTCGTTTCTTCTATTTTCCAGGATTTTTTTTTTTGGTTTATTCTTATTAACATTTTAAAAATAATCTTTGTGACATGACAAAGATTACATAATGGTTCTTTCTATTCAGTCATTAAAGAAAAGCCAGAAATGCCCTCTCTGGTTTCCTCTTGGCTCACTTGAATCAGTTAGTAGAGCATTTGCTATAGGAAGTCATATAACCTATGTTAACGCTGTGACTGATATCAAGCTGATTTCTTAGTAGACCAGATCTTACCACTGAAGGGTTCGGAAATATATCTTCCTTAAAAGAAAAATAAGTGTTAAGATGCTTTGAGTTCATCTTCTAGGATTTCTTCTCAAAGTCCCCACTACTCTAGTTATTTCTGCATGTGCTGATCTTAGGAATCAGTATGTAAGCTGAATCTGCCTGATAGAAGGAATTCTCCACCGGGACTTGTTGCCTAAAGGAAGTACTGAGGACAAATCTTTAAACCTCAGAAAAGCCAATGGGACAGTGACTTAAGTAAGGCTTATGAATGAAAATGGACTTCTCAAGTCATATCTGCCCAAAAGGTAAATAGAGAGATTAAGAGAAAACAAATGTATAGATCCCAGTGAAAGGCTGGCATAGTTATTACCAGTAAAAACTAATGTATTAAATGTACATTTAAAATATTTTGTAGAAAAAATGTATCCAGAAAGCCTCTGAGCACCTGAATTAGGTATTTAAGAAATATTTAAAAGTCTCAAACAGAGCTGGATGTTGGCATGTGCCTGCAGTACCAGCACTTAGACTAAGGTAAGGAGAACTGTGAGTTCCAGGCCAGCTTGGGCTCTACAGAGAAACTCTTAAAAGTTAAAATAACAAAACAAAGTCTCGAAAAGAGCATTAAGTATAATTTTTGACAAATAATTATCACCATTGAGCCTTGATCTATGTTAACAAGTATTGGTCACACAATACTCTCAACTGCAAATGACATGCGTCACCAGCTTCCAGTTATTTTATTGAGAAAGAATCCAAATAAAGTAGGTCCACTGAAGCAGATTTTATAAAGCTCTTCATGTGTATGCTTTCAGGCTCAGGGCTAATATATGTGCAAATTAAGGCAAGATTTATATGAAATATATGAAGAGTTTAATTTAGAACCTAAGAATGGTATTTGTGTCAACAATGTTCCAAAATATTCATGCACCCAAAGATTATAAATGAAGTAAACTGTTTTCCATGGGTTAAAGTGAAGCATTCAGTTTGCCAGATCTGAATTTTCTGGTTTATGTGTCTTGAAAAGCTCAGTTCTGGGGTCTACAGGTTGTTTCATTTTCTCAGCAGGTAGATATGTGCTTGGGACAGGGTGGTTGGTTAGACAAAGTTATTTATCTAGTTTTAGCAGCACGACTTGAGAGTTTCCTAAAAAGCACATTGCAAATAGTACATCTTGGTTTTGTCCAGATGGACATAGAAATGGTTTATATATTCATTTATTTTGGGAGTGAATAAAGGTATAGTATTTCTGGTGATGAGTGTTAAAGTAGGAAGTAAAAGTCATAGGAAAATCATTATTGCACTGTGATTATCAACCAGTAGTTTGTCACTTTATCTTACAGAGGTTTGTTTTCTTCTTCTTGGCACATAGGTCCTGATGTCTCTTCATGAAATGTTCCCAGCAGTCCATGCAGCAGAAATGGCTGTCAAGCGTAACCCACACTCATGGGAGTCTTGGCAAACTTTAGGTCGAGCTCAGCTTGGATTAGGAGAGATAGTCCTGGTAAGGAAATTAGATTGTTATAATGCTCAAATTGAAGTATATTTTGATTTTCAGAATGAAATGTTTACAGGTGCATGTTGCCCTTTACTGCCTCAGCCTAGTCTCCTGGATTTTCTCTGCTCCCTTACCATACTGTTAATGTACTTCGTTCCCTTAGACTAACTTCCTTCTGCATCATTCAAAAGATGACTTCACGAGACTGCATTCAATCTAGAAACATTAGATGAGAGAAAATATATGATGTTTGTCTTTCTGAGATTGGCTTGATACACTTAGTATGGTTGGGTACAGTTGCATTCATTTTTCTGAGAACAATATAACTTCATTCTCCCTTATAGCTTAATGCATTGTATATGTGTATGTACCACCCTTTCCAGATCTCTTGCTCTGATGTTGGACACCTGGGTTGTCCCCTACTTAGCGGTTGTGAATAGTGTTATATAAATATTGATGTGTAAGTATCTGGGACATGTCTCCTTGGTGTCCTTTGAGTAAAGACTCAGGAGTGGTGTACCTGGATCAAAGCTGTGTCAAAAGATAGATCAGTGTCTAGTCAGCACTGTTGTTAGTTTCTTTGTTTCTCCTAAAAACTCTCCTGCTTTTCACAAGGGAATCTCACCAACTTTTGATTTATGGTCTTTGATAGCTAATGAGGAATAACATTCTTTATGTTTATTGCCCATTTGTATTTCATTCTTTTCTATTTTGACATTTTAAAAGTTAAAATGTAATTACATTGTTTTCCCCTTTCTTGTGGCCAACCCTTTCTATATCTTTCTCCTTGCTCCTTTACAAATTCATGATCGCTTTTTCTGTTATTGTATCTGTATGTAAACATACATATATATTATATATAAAGCTACATGTATATATAAAGCTACACACACATATATACACACACACATATAAATCTACACGTCTATAAATATAACTGCTTGGTTTGTGTAGTGTTCATTGGTTGGTGTGATTTCAGGCTTGAGCACTTGGTGTTGGATAGCCAGTCAAGGTGCTCATCCCTGGGATGACTGTTTCTCCTCTCAGGATTCTTTCTCTGTCTAGTTCTTTTCCTAGTGGTGGGGTCCTGAGTGCTTCACCCCTTCCACATGTCTGTTGGAGGTGTAGTTGGTCTTCTTTAGGCACTCAGATTGTTGAGGTATAATGGGTGAAGCTTTTCTGTCCTTTCTGGGAAATAGAGCCTCCAGGCACATTTCCTAGTCCTCTGGTTCTTAGTCTTCTGTCCCACTCTTCCTTGATGGTCCCTGGGCCTTAGGTTCAGAAGTTGTGTTGTGTTTGAATTGGGGCTGGGCTGCTCCTGATCAGTTGTTCATGTATTTTCTGCAGTGGTCTCTGTGTTGCAAACGGGTTCCTTTGGTGAGTGGTGAGAGCTGCATTGTGGGTATAAGGATACGTGTTTACAGTGCAGGTATACTTGTGCTGGCTTATTAAAGTGGCAGAAGGTTCTCGAAGATCAGTGAACAGATTCCACAGATGTGCAACAGCTTTAGGGATAGCCCTCACTCTAGTTGTTCATGACGCATGTGAAGATCAAGTTGTACATGTTACATATGTGTAGGGAGGCCTCAGTTCAGTTTGTATATGTTCTCTGGTTCATGGTTCAGTCTCTGAGAGCCCTCAAGGGTCCAGGTGTCAGGGATTGGTGCTTGCCGTTGGGATAGGTCTCAAGTTGGGCCAGTTATTGGTTGCTGTTTTCTTCAATCTCTGCTCCACCCCCTGTGCCTGCATTTCTTGTAGACAGGAAGAAAGTCTGTCAAAAGTTTTGGGTCAAAAGTTTTGTGGGTGGGTTGGTGTCCCTGGGTTCGTGGCTGGCTGCAGGAGGTGGTCTCTTCAGGTTTCATATCCCCACTGCTGTGAGTCTCAGACAAGGTCACTCACATTGATCCTTGTGGACCTCCCCTGTACTAGGACTCTCGTTTATCCTCAATATATTTTCCCAACCCCCTCCAGCTGCAGATTTCCATTCCTTCTCATGGCCATCTGGCCATCTCCCCCGTCTCTCTCTACACCTGGTTCTGAACATCCCCCCCCCCCATTCCCCTCCCTGTCTCCTTTCCCACCCAGTTTTCTCTCTCCACCGCCTCTTATGACTATTTTATTCTCCCTTCTAAATGAAATCCAAGCATCCTCGCTTGTGCTTCTTGTTTAGCTTCTTTGGGTCTGGGGAGTGTAGCATGGGTATTCTGTATTTTATGGCTAATGTAACTTATTAGTGAGCACATACTATGCTTGTCCTTTTGGGTCTATGTTCCCCTAGTCAGGATGATATTCTCAAGTTCTACACATTTGCCTGCAAAATCCATGATGTGTTTAGTTTTAATAGCTGAATAGTATTCCATTGTGTAGATGTACCACATTCTTCAATGGAGGGCCATCTAGGTTGTTTCTAGTTTCTGGCTATTATGAATAGAGCTGCTCTGCATATAGTTGAGCAAGTGTCCCTGTGGTACAGTGGGGCATCTTTTGGATATATGTCTACTAGTAGTATAGCTGGGTCTTCAGTTTTCAGAGTTTCCTAGTTTTCAGAGAAACTGTCAAATTGATATCCAAAGTGTCTGTACAAATTTGCACATACACCAGAAGTGGAGGAGTATTTCCCTTGCTCTACATTCTCACCAGCAGGTGCTGTCACTTGAGTTTTTTATCTTAGCCTATCTGATGGGTGTAAGATGGAATTTCAGAGTTGTTTTGATTTGTATTTTTTCCGATGACTAAGGACTTTGAATATTTTTTTAAGTGTTTCTTGGCCAGTCAAGATTTCTCCCTTGAGAACTCTCTTTAGCTCTGTGCTCTATTTTTGTTTATAATTGGTTTATTTGTGTTGCTGGTATCTTTTGAGTGCTTTATAAATTTTGGATTATTAGCCCCTGTCAGATGTAGGGTTGGGGAAGATCTTTTCTTAGTGTGTAGGCTGCCGTTTTGTCCTAATGACAGTTTCCTTACCTTCCAGAAGCTTTTCAGTTTGATGAGGTCTCATTCATCAATTCTTGATCTTAGAGCCTTAGTCATTGCTGTTCTGTTCAGGAAGTTGACTCCTGTACCAATGGGTTCAAGGCCTCACTTTCTTTTCTATTAGCTTTAGTGTATTTGGTTTTACTTTGAGTTCTTTGATCCACTTGGAGTTGAGTTTTGTGCAAAGTAGAGTCTAGGAGTAAGATTGTATCATCTGCAAGTAGGTTTTTTTTATTATTCCTATTTTTGAATGATCTAAATATTTTTCTTTCCTAATTCTCTGGCTAGGACTTAGAGTTTAGTCATGAATAGAAATGGGAAGAAATGGTTTTCTAATACTAAATGGTCAGCCCTGGAAACATACATAAAAGTAACATTATATAGACCGAGCAGGTTATATTTAGGAATATATGCATACATATGTGCATTTGATAACAATTAATGAAAAAAGAGATGTTGAACTTGACGGTGAACAGGGAGGTGCATATGAAAGCATTTCCAGGGAGGATAGGGAAGGGAGAAATGATGAAATTATATTACAATCTATATTGTAATATTTATTATAAACTAAAATTAAGAAAAAAAAATAGGAAGAGCTGGACTCATTCCTGATTTTCCAGGAAAGTACCCAGTTTTTCACTGCTGAGTGTGATGTTGGATTTGGGTGTTCTGTGCATTGCCATTATTTCTATCTGTTCTTAGATTGATCATTACCTTTTTAATCATAAAAAGATACTGAATTTTGTCAAATGCTATTTCTTCATCTATTGGGACAAATCCTATAATTTTATCTTTTATTATGTTGTCTGTTGTATAGTTGTCCCACATTGAACTGTCATGTGGTCATAGTGTATGATTCTTTTAAGATGCTCAAATCCTAGTAACAATGCCCTTGATTTAGGGGCTTTTAAATACCAACATTTTGTTGGTCTTTTACTCACACTTATATGTTTTTTCTCTACCATAATTATCTAGTTATCTATAAGCCTATCTATTTTTCTCTATTATAATTATCTAGAAGCCTATCTTTTTAAAAAATTAATTGAAAAAATATTTATATGTGTATGTGTGCATGCATATATACCCATACTTACTTGTAGTCATGTAATTATACCTAACTTGTTGGTTTTTAGGAATAACCCAAATAAAAAATCTTTTCTCCCAGGCAATTCGAAGCTTTCAAGTAGCCCTCCACATATATCCAATGAACCCTGAAATATGGAAGGAAGACCTTTCTTGGGCAAGAAAGCTCCAGGAACAGCAGAAAGTAGCACAGAGGATTGAAAAAAAAGAAATCCCACCGGAAGGACCAGACATCTCACCAGCGTCAATCCCTGACTATGACTTTGAAAGCGATGAGATTGTTGCTGTCTGTGCAGCTGTGGCAGAAAAACAGAAGTCCGTGTCTGCAAATAAAACAATGGTTGTTGTGTCAGCTTCTGGGACAGTTGAGATAGTGAATGAGAAGGAGGAGGGCTCTGCCACCCCAGACGGCTCTGTCTTTATCAAAGCCCGATGAAGCCATACGCAATGGAAAGATGTCTGAACCTTGTCATTTTGGTTGTTACTTAATGCTTAGATGACATAGGGACATGCACTGTGGAGGAAGAGGGAAAATTCTGTTTTAAAACGAGTTCTTTTTAGATGAAACATACCAAAATCAAGTTCTGGAATTATTCTTTAGTGGGTGTACTGTGCTTATATACTTAAGGTTAGCATCTTAACGTGAAGTGTGTTTTGATTGATAAGCATTGAATTTGACTGTATGGGAGAGATAGTGTAACTTGACAGGCTGTTAACTGCAGTGCCGACACAGAGACTTTGCTTTGTGATAAAGGAAGTGTGTGATTTCTTTCCCTCCTGTAAATCTGCTGCTGTCATTCTCCCATTTTTCTTGCTTCACTAGTTTTCGTCATGATTGAATATTTCCAGTGTTCATTTGGATTCAAAGTTATCACTTCGTTATATGTGAATATTTGAAATATTTGAAGTTTGCCTAAAAATGCATGCAGATTGTATGTGTCCTGAACATTTCTTTGAAGGTTTCGTTCTTGTTCTAATGTTGTAGTGTGTGCTGTTTTGATTTTAAAGTTAAGAAGTGGTGAGTGTCTTCTTCAGTGCTTGGTAACTGTGGATGCTGGGGTGTCAGAGATGGATTCGTTTTACTGTTGAGACTGTGTGGCATGTGCAGATGTCAGTAAAGTCTACTTCTGCATTATCCTGGTTAGAGTTTCTTTTCCTTTTTTCCCTCCTGGTTAAAGTTTCTTTTTTTTTTTTCTTTTGGGTGGGGAGGCTAACCTAAACTAGCACACTGGATTAGCACCCCACTGATGAGCTAGATCCTCACACCTCTTTTTTCCTATTTTTGAAAGTACAAAGGACCTTGAAAACATTTCTTCCCTTTTTAGCTTTTGATTTTTAGCAACAAGTCCTTACTTTTGGCCCATGCTAGCCTCAAGGTTATCTTCCTGCCTCAGCATTTGAGCCACTGGGAACACAGGTATGATCTACCACAGCTGACTAATACTGCTTGTTTGTAACTTTGCAGTGAACAATTCATAAACATCTTTCTAAATAGCTTTTTTGTTCGTTTTTGAAACTATTCAGTGAAATGAAAAAAAAAAACAGTTATAATTTCAATTAAGTATAACATTTTTCTAACAGTAAAAAGGCAGAGTTATTAGAGTATCAGTATGTGACTAACAATCAAGGAGCTGGGATGTGATTAGTATATAATCCCATGTATGAGAGGGATATGGTAAGGAAGCAGTTCAGTGTCAGGTGTGGTAGCAAATGCCTATAATCCCAGCATGGAGGAGGCTAAGGCAGGAGAGTTGTAAGTTCAAGGCCAGTCTGGGCAACACAGCAAGCCCTTGCCTCAGAACAAAACAAAAACAGTTGAAAATAAAACAACTCAAGAAATTCTCAGTCGCAGTCAGAAACCTATGCAGTTGTTGCCGTGGCGTACTCTTTTCCTAGCAGATGCTGTAGCATACACGTGCAGCTGTCAGGTGCTGTGCATCCTGATACTCAGGCGGTTGTCATTGATGGAGCTTTCGTTTAGAGACAAAAATTACCTCTGCTGTTATGTAATCAAAGCAAAAACTATTGCAACACATAAATATGGTCTGCATTTTTACGAGGGTTATTCTTTGAAGTATTTTAGAGGAATGTTCACTAGTTTTTCTTCCAGAGTTAGGGAATCGGCAGCTTCATTAAAAAGTATTATATTTCTACCCCCAAATTATATCTCCAGATAATTAGAAGAGAGTTTTAGAAAAATTAAAAAAAATTATTTTGTTAAATAACAAGGGATAGTCTCAGAGAGTAGCTAGATGCCTAGAGATTGAGTATCATATTTGATATGTTACGAATATCTGTGAATAGTTTTCCCCCTGTGTTTTGGAGATTTTCTTCTTAGATTTAGATTGGCATATTTTTTTCCTATGTAGAAGTATACATGGAACACTTCACATGGTTCCTTGCACGTGCTAGCTAGCTAATTCTAGGAAGAGCATGTCTTAGTTTGGAAGCACTTCTCACTTCTTCAGAATTTTGAAAAGATTTTTATAGTTTTTTATCTGAGTGAAGTTACTGCTTGGGATACTGGAAGATGGTTGTAAGTTCGAGATTGTCCTTGGCATAGAGTGTGCCTTAACCTTAGGAGAGGCGAGCCTACACATAGCCTGCACGTTGCTTCCCAGCTGATGAACCTGCTGTCTAACTGTCTTGGTATTGGTAAGCTATGCTGGTTTCTCTACTACCCATGTGTCAGATGCACATAGACATAAGATGGGGGAAGGACTGAGTTATGAAGAATGAGGAAAGGTTCAGCTCTCCAGACCCCAAAAAGTACTTCAGCTAACATTCCATGCTAGAAGAGAAACACACATCTGTTATTTTGCTGGGGTGTGAGTAAAAGTTTCCTAAGCTCTAAATTCTAATAAGACTAAAATTTTATGAGTCTGGAGAAAATGACACTCATAACGATATAATTATGTTTAATGAATAATCATAAACAACAGTATTAGTGTTAAGATCCCATTGACTATGACTTGTGTTGTTCTGTTCTTAAAACTGTATGGTATAGATACTTATTAGAGCATTACACATTAAGACCATACCTGAAAACGTGAGGCTCACGTTAATATCTAGGATGCAGGTGTCTAGGGTGTAAAGGTCGGATCTTAAATCTAACAGGGTTGGAACGTTACGAGGGAGGCCGTCAGTGCTCTTGTCTACTGCAGCTGGAGCCTTTGCACAGAACAGGCTGCTGATGGCAGAAGCAGGTAAATATTTTAAGTTGCTATTAGCTCAAACCCATGAGGCGATAAAAAGAGTTGTCTTAGAAAACTGGTATTTTCATGACGGTAGCAGGACAGCTCAGCCCGGACAGTTTGCAGCTTATACTTTACACGGTGACTCACAGGCTGGCTTCTCTTTCCCAGCAGTAAGAGAATTAATTATTAATCAGCTCTTAAATTTCCTTCAGTCAGAAACCCTTCAAATGGCACTCTGTAACAGACATTCTGGGCTGGGGTTTCATGACACGGCATATGTCTAAATGAGCAGGAGCTAACACAACCATCCTCAGTGTGTGTGCTGACATGGGGTTGTCTGAGATGTGTTGGCATTGTAGGCTAGAGAAACGCACTTTTAAAACCAGTCACAAAGCATGGCAGTTTGTAAATTACCTCTTACTGAAGTAAATTTACGTGAAGATTTTTATCTGAAGTCCCTCAGCCACGTGCGAAATTGAATAGGGCTATTTGAGTGAACTCCGGAGCCGTGGTGGCCCTTTGGCCAGTATACAGTTCCTCAGTGAGCGTTACGTGTGAACTACCTGTGTTGTACTTGGAGGGTGGTGGGAAAGCTGATGAGTGTGAACCAACTTTGTTGGGAAAGTGGGTTAGGTAAGAGTAAATTCCTTTTCATCTTGCTTCTTAGAAAGTCCATTTACCGAGGAATCCTGATCTGCCTCACACCTCCCTGGGAGATGAAGGGCAGGATTTACTGGTCTCTTTCTCCTGTTTCTCTGAGTTGGCCATGTCTCCTCCCAGCTACACTGAAGGGGAGCAGTAAAGATGAGCGGTGGGGGGTTGGGAAGACCGACACCCCTGCTTCAGAACTGCCAGCAGATCTGTGAGGTCTCTCTAGCTCCAGGTTCAGAATCACTTGGCCATTACATGCAGTCCTGTGGTTTAATCTCCATGCCCCAGGTCTTCTCTTAGGTACTTCAGAGGCCACAGAGCACCTTTAAATACTAGTATTTACTTTGCACGTGTTTAGGATCAGTTAGGACTCCTGAAATACTGATAAAGAGTAAGCATGAAACTTAGTAAAAATAACTGGAGAAATCCTAACTTTTGCTTCTTTTTTAAGCATGGAATTTTTATTGAAAATGAATAATGTTAGTTACAGGGCAGCAGGAAGATTGGCTTCTACTACGTAAAGGTCTACTGCTTGGTACAGTGGTAAATAGAGCTGAAGGGAGGGGTGTAGAGTGCCCTTGAATACCCTGTACCCACTTTTGTATTCTGTGATTATAATTTAGATATACGGAAAGGCAACCACTTTTTTTTTTATTTTGCAGATTGAAAAGTGTTGACACGTGCCGACAAACATAGTTGTCACTGCTACCATGCGTAGTTCCGTATCCACCCAAAAAGTCTCCAAACAGTTTAAGCATTCTAGTTCACCTCTACCCCAGTACGCTATCTGCTTCCTGAGGCTCTGAGTTAGACTTCACTTTTATAGGTTATAAGCACATAGATCATAAGGTATTACTCTGATGCCTGGCATATTAGAAGTTCTGTGCTCAGACTGATCTGTGTCACTGCATATTCCAGTAACATCTGCGCCTTACTCTCTAATAGGGACATACAGCCATTGGTCAGATGAACAGTTCTGTGGTTTTGCTTTGTTAGGAGTAAAGCTGCTGTGTACAAATTATTCATTCTGTTTATGGATATGTGCATTGCTTTCTTTATCCTAAGTGGATACGATTAAGACTGACTCCTGCTGTATGTGGAACTTATATGAAACTTTTAAAGCTCTCCCAAACTTTCCCGAAGTTCTCCTCACATTGTATTTACCAGCAGTTGCTGAAGAAGTGTTTTTCTTACACCTTTGTCAGTCTTGGGATTGCTCATCTTTACCATTTTAGCCAGCCTAGTGGATGTTTTGTTCTAAGTACACTACACATTCCCTGGTGATGTGTGGTTGCATTTCTTCCTTTTTTTTTTCTCTTTTGTTTCTGACACAGTATCATGTGTCTGACTAAGCCAGTTTTGAACTTGCCATGCAGTTAGGGACGGACTTGAACTACTGACTTCTCTTTTCTTTTCAGGTTTTGAGATTATAGGCGGTGTGGACCATTACACCTGTTTCACAGGATGCTGGGGGTTGAGCCCCAGGGTAGATAAGCACTTCCGGTTGGCCTGCGTCTCAGTGCCTGGTGCTGTTGTTCATGGATGTACCGATGTTATGCGTTGGGGAGAAGTATAGATTCAAACTTCCCCACTTTAAATCTTGGTTTTCTTACTCAGTTGTAGAACTAACACTGGATAAAATTCCTTATGAGTTGCTGTTGTGAATACTTTCTCTCCTGTCATCTTCTTCCAACACTATTCAGAAGGTGGACACTAGTCTCTAATGAAGGCAGTCTATATGTTTTTTCCCCCCTTCTTTTTCAGTTGTTCTTGCGTGGTGAGCGATCCATTCTAAGTCACAAAGAATTTCTCTATTTTCTGCTACATATTTTTTTAGTTTTAGCTTTTTGTGGCTAGTTTTGTTTGTTAAGTTCATTTTATATGTAAAATATAGTAAAAGCCGAGGTTCAGTTTTTGATGTCTAACATTGTTCTTAGAAAAATAGTTCATTCCAACCTGGCATAGGCTTGTCTTCTCAGTACTTGGTAGTGGAGGCACCATTGTGGTATCTAGGAGCTGGAGCAAGACCTGCCTCAATAAATAAACAAGTATAAATGTAAATAAATAAATAACATAAAAGTCACTTATGTCTTTTTGTGATAAGGTATAGTTACTTTACAAATGTTAAATCAATTACATTTCTGGGATAAACTTTCCTGAGTCATGATAGATTATCCATTTTAAGTACCACTCTATTCAATTTCATAATATTACATTAAGGATTTTTGTGTCTGTTCATAACAGGATATTGGCTTGTAGTCTTTTTTAATGTCTGTGTACAGTTTTCAAGTAAGAATTGTGCTGAGCACCCTAAAAAGAGAAGTATCTCTGCCTACTTTTCTTAGAACGTTTTATAGATTTTATTATTCTTTCTATAATACTTCATAGAAATTTCACACGAAGTCACTTAGGCCTGGAATTTCCTTTGGGAGATGTTTAATTACAAATTTAGTTTTAAAAATTGCTATAATGCAGGTATTATGTGACACTGAATGACACCACTGAAGCTCTGAGAAAGCCCACTCATGGCCACGTTGATATGTCTTGTTTTTTTAAAGACTTATTTTATGTGTATGAGTACACTATAGCTGTTTTCAGACACAGCAGAAGCGGGCATCAGATCCCATTACAGATGGTCGTGAGCCACCATGTCATTGCTGGGAATTGAACTCAGAACCTCTGGAAGAGCAGTCAGTGCTCTTAACCACTGAGCCATCTCTCCAGCCCCTTCATTGATATGTCTTACAGCTCTTTATTATTTGAAAGTCTCCTTCCTATCTCCCACCACTTTTTTTTTAAAATTGATATTATAACATACAGCAACATCTCTTTCCCTTCCTCTAAACAATCATATACCTCTCCCAGTTCTCCTGCAATTTCATGGCTTCTTTTCACTAACTCTGTGTGTGTGTCTATCTGTGTGTGTGTAAGCATATACGACATACACAAATTTTAAAATAAAATTATGCAGTCTGTATAGTGTTACTTGTAAGTATTACTTGTGCGTTTTTAATGCATTTGACTCTAGACAACCAGTTTGTGTGTTCTTCCCTGAGGAAAGACACCTTTGCTCCTAGCTTTCCTCAGTTGCCTGTAGTTGCTTTTGTAGGAGTGAGGCCTGTGTGCTTTCCCCTGTCCAGTATGGCATGTCTGTTGGTGTCATCCTTGTCCTGCTTCTGTTTGGTCACTCCTGTTGGTGGGGCTTTGTAGATGTCATTTCCGATGCTTCTAGGAGTCATGATCTTGCAACAAATCCCTCGATCTTTTGTTGTTGTTGTTTTTATGTGCCCCAGTGTTTTGCTTGCACGTTTGCCTGTGAGGGTGGTGTCAGTTCCCTGGAACTGGAATTACAGACAGCTATGAGCTTCCCTATGGATGCTGGGAATTGAACCCAGCTCCTCTGGAAGAGCAGCCAGTGCTCTTAACTGCTGAGCCATCTCTAGCGTGATCTGATTCTTAAGTATCTTTCTGCTCCCTTTTCTGCAGTGTTCCCAGAGCTTTAGATGCAGTAGTGTTTTGTAGATATATTTTTCATTAGGATTGGGCTCCACAGCTCTGCATTTTAGTTGGTGATGATTTTTCTGTAATGGTCTTTATCTGTTGCAGAGAGAAGTTTCCTTGAGAGGAGGGGTGAGGACTGTACTTACCTTTGGGTCTAAGCACAAATCTTTATAGAGCGTAGTTAGGGAAATTGCTGGTTTACTAAAGTGGTGATTGTACGTGGTTCTCTTCTAAGAGCTACGACCTCCCTACTCCCGAGTAGTTGGCTATGTTCCCAGTGCCAGGCCCGGCTTCCCTTTTGTTGAGTGGATCTTGAGTTTAATTGGAGCGCTGTGTGCTGCCTCTGCACCGTCAGGGTTACCATGCCCCGTTGCTCATTGATGCCCTTCGTCGACATCTAGCTGGAGGGCTGCTGGTTGCCTCCCTGCTTTGGAAGCTTGCATGGTGCCTTCTGGTGCCAAGGAGGGGACACTCAGGTCATTCCACCTCAGGGGTCTCTACGCATTGTTTCTGGGGTACATGGTGTCTTCAGCAATAGCGACTACTTACCTTCTACCTCTGGTCCCCCCATTATTTTAAAAAGGAACTAGTCATTTCCTTCTTTAGTATTTTCATATTTTATACTTTGCTTATTGTATTCTACCTGAGATTATTAATGTCCTCCTGTGTTCACATTGCTTATAAATTGGTTGTTAGGTCTAGAGGGTTGTTCAGGTTAATTTGGTGGGAGCAGGAGTCAGGGAGGAGGGGGTGGCCTGGGGTACTTCTACTGGAAGTTACATGTACCAGCATGGACCAGTTATCTTTTTCCGGTGTACTGTCCTTGTTGTAGAGATGAAACACCTCACAAAGAAACCTGTAGGAAGGACTTGTTTTTGCTCCTGGTTCGAAGCTGCAGTTCACCTTGGAGTGGAAGGCAATGTGGCAGGACCTTAAGGTCACATGGTGTCTGCTGTCAGGAAACAGAAAGAGCTGAATGCTGGTGCTCAGTTCACCTTCTCTTTTTATTCAGCCCAGGGCCACCCACATTCAGAGCTGGAGCTTCTAGAAACGCCTCATAGATAGACCCAGAAGTCTGTGTCCTAGGTGATTCCAGTCTAGGCCATTATTTCACTAGAGGTCACAATAACAGTTCATTCTGTTTGTCCTTTGTTCCCAGAAAAATTTGAGAACAGACTCTCTAAATCAACTGCATCTTCTTTCTCTGGGAAACAATTTATGTAGTGAATCCATTTAGGAGGAAATGGATTTTTGTTTGTTTGTTTTCTCATTTAAAATTTAAAATGGGAAGTTAGCACACAAAATGACAGGTATAATTATGATGCTGTCATATATATGTCATTGTACTTTGTTCTTGTTCTTCAGTCCTTCTCATGGACCTCCTTGTTTTCCCCTTCCCTCAGACCAGGGAGTCCCCTTTTCTGTTTTCTTGTCATTCACAGTGGTGGCTCATGGTCCTCTAGGTGTATATTTTATCCCTCCTGCACACAGACACCCCAACACCTTCCTCTCTCTCTCTCTCTCTCTCTCTCTCTCTCTCTCCCCCTCCCCCCTTGATTCTGCATATTAAATGAAATCGCAGCATTTGTATTTTCAAATCGGGCTTCCTCACTCACTGGAGTGAGCTTTGCTTCTGTCCACGTCTTCCTATGACTTAATGTTTGAAAGACAGTGTGTTGGTTCCCTAGCATTCTCCAGTGGAAACCAATGAACTGTTGGTTTTGTTGTATCTTATAATGCCCTGCATTAAGACATATTTTGGTACATTTTTGTTCCCCAAATTACCATGCAAGTTAATTTTCAAGGTGGTTCTACTAATTTCACACTTCTACCAACAGTGTGGAAAATTTTCTAGTGTCCTTGGCATTCTCAAACTTTTTACGGTTTTACTGTCTTTTTTATTAATGTTTGTAAGCTAAGACTGTAGTTGTTTTTCTTGTTGTACATAGATCTGCTTGTGGTATGTTTATTTACTACTGTCTCCATGTAATTTATTATGATTTGCTTCAGTCTGTATTTATTATTTAGTAATTATATATATAGTTGCTATGTATAGTTGACTGAGGTATATCTTTTTGCTTTTTCTTCCTGGACCTCTCCTTATTTTTCCTGGGGTCAGTAAACATTTTTTTGATTGCTATGTATATATTACAAAACCTCCCAAACTTTAATGAATTTGTGATTGTCCTTCTTAGTAATGCTAGATACCAAACAATCTTAAAAGCAGAAACGTAGGCATAGCAATCTCTCCCTCTGTGGCTTCACTTCGTTCTTGGTCTGCTGCAATGGTTACTGCTCTTCACTATGCTGGGAATTCTGTTCTCATTGAATTAAGTTCTGTTCTATGCTTCTCAAGAAAGCAGAGTACTCATGTAATTGTTGAGCCTGTGAGTGCATGTTGTTAAGACACAGGTAAGTTCCATGTTCTCTTCCGTCCCTTTTCCATGGTGGGAACTGGAGAGAGTACCACAGCAAGTTATCAACTGACTGACTGACTGACTGAATGAATGAATGAGTGAGTGAATGAATGGCAGAGATGATGATGCCGATTTGAGAACTAGAGGTCGAGCTCTTTTCCTCTCTTCCTTTACTCCATGTGATACTTGCTTGGCTCTAAAGCACTAATGGTGGCTGATGGCAGCTTCATGTGCACTGTGACTAAATTGTCTCTTTTGCTGTAAAGCTTTGTTGTCTAGCTCTGTTCTCATGCAACTGGAAATCGATCATGTGCTTCAGAGTCAGGCTCAGGTTTGGATGTGGTAGTCAGAAGGCATGAGGCAGGGGGATGGTGGAGATCATATCATTAATTTTTATTCTGAATCTTGTTCAGGTAGTTTATGGAAAGTAAGTGTTTAGTATTGCATGAATTTTCCTGATTTCATATTCAAGGCTAAAAAGTTAGTATTATTGTGCCTGGGTTTAACCGTGGCCCTTTGTGTTGTGTCTCCACAAGGAAGCCCGTGAAGAGAATTGTTTGCTATTTGGGAAAGTGCCAATGACTCCATGACTCCTGGCCCATTGCATTTCAACAATTTCTTTCTCGAATTTGACCCAGGTGGTTGCATTTACCTGCCTGTTCACTATGTCATACTAGACTCGACAGGATTCTGTACCAGCCAATTAGACAATCAGAATTTTCTTACATAGAAAATCCGAGACCAAGTGGTCTGAGCAAGTGTCCCCGAGCAAGGAACAGAATGACACAATAGTCTTTACCATATAGCCGTTAAATATTACAATCCACCATGGACCAGAAGACGGAACAGTGATGGCTTTCTTTTCCTTGGCTGTTCTTACTTAAATATATACGAGATTCAACAATAAATGAAATTGTATATCTGTAAAGTTCATTTGTTGACTCTTACATTTCTTGATATGACTGTAGATAAAGCATTTACAGGAAGAATATCAACACGAGGTCCTTTCCAAGATGCCCGGTGTGTTTATAATGGGGTAGGGTGTTTGAGCGGAGACTTTCACACAACGTGGAAATAGACACAGAGGCCATGTGGGATATATTGGAAAAGTTGTCAAGCCAACAAGAGAAGCCTCAAGAGAAACCAATCCTGCCAACACCTCGATCTTTAACTTCCAGCCAACAGAACGCTGAGAAACTACATTTCTGTTGGTTAAGCCATACCCTGTAGTATTCATTGTGGCAAACTTGGCAGATTATTGTACCTAGAAACCACTAAAAAAATGTCTTTAATGGACAGTTCTCTAAAATATTCAAGTAGCCAATTTCTATGTGTATATACTTTGAAAATATCATCAGCCAATGGGGACATGCAGTTAAACTACTGCACACCCATTTAATGGCTATAATAAAAATAAGAAATGTTGGCAAGGCTATAAAAAAATCCAGGTCTTATATGTTGCTGGTGGAATGTCAAATGGTATAGTCATGCGGAAAACAGTTCAACATTGCCTCAAAACCCTGAACTTAGAATTACTGTACGTCACAGCAATTTCATTCCCTGGTACATGCCCAAAAGGATTAAAAGCACTTCTACGGAAAAAGGTTTTTAGCATTATTTACAATAGCCAAAGTGTGAGATCAGTGCATATTGATCGATTAGAAAATTGGCATATGCATTTCATGGGCTGTTTATTCAGATCTATAAAGGGTTAAAGTACTGACTAATGTCATATTAGCAGCTCATGGAAATATTATTCTACCATAAAGATGAACATCAAAGGTGCCAGTTATTACATTACTTTTCTTGTATAAAGTGTTTGCAGTAGAGAAATCAATAGCATGTACTGGTTTTTGGGCTGGGGCTGAGAACAATGGTTATTGATTGCAAATGGCATGTAATTTCTTCTTGGGATGATGAAGACAAGATGTTTGGGAATTGTACATCAGTGATAGATGCATTTTTAGTTGAACATACTAAAACATTTTAAAGGATGTATTCTCAATAAGTGTCGTAGTATGTGACTGTTTCAGTAAAGAAGATTAAGCCGAGTCAGTATTCTAGATCATCAATCTGAGGTAAACATGAATGAGATGTCTTGCTTACTAGTAATACTAACCCATGAATGAGATTTTTGATTGTTCCATGGACACAGGTCAAGTTATATATACATTATATATAAATCTAGGGATGGATGATCTCTGTGGACCATGTTCATGGAGGTAAAACAAAATCCTTATTTACAACATTTTTTGAAAACAGTTCAGATAGTAACAGAATGTTTAGAAATTTAAGCTTCATGCTCCTTTCTTGATCTGTTCTTACCTTAAGAATCCCTGAGCCACTAGGCCTGCAAAGATACTGTCTTGCTTTTTTGCTACTCTCTAAAACTCTCTTTGAACATTTGCAGATAGTAAACTGTGACTAGAGATTATTGCTAAGACAGTCAGGATTGGTGTCACCCAGGGATGATTTAGAAATGTACGTATCCCACACCTACTAAGTTGGAACCTTGCTGGGTGTGCTGCCCAAGTTCTGTAATCTGAACCATAGAGCAGGATTCTGGACAGACGGGGTGGGGGGTGAGGGATGGGAGGAGAGGAGAGTCAAGCAAGGGAGAGGTGAGGTAGGGAGGGGAGGTGGAGGGAAGGGGAAGAGAGGAGAGGAGAGCCAGAGGGAGGAAGGAAAAAACAAAACAACCCAGGTTCTATGAATGACATATGCAGGTAAATGTCTTAGAAACACCGATACCGAGGAAGCAAATAGGAAATATTCATACCAGTGGTTGGTGATGATGGTTGGATATTGAACCTGAAGCTAGTTAAGCCCAACCTTGGTTCTCCCACTAGTGACATAAACTGGTGAAATCGAGTATTGGTTGCCTGCCACTTGGATCATGTTTGTAAGCAAGTAGACTGAAGGCTTTAGACTGTGCTTGACAATTTAACAATAACATTACTTTACAATTGTGTTTAAGAATCAGTTTAAACATTTTAATTTACCTCATCAAGGGATCATCAATCCCTCCTATTTTGTTAGCATAGCTTAAGGTGACTTTCTGAGGGTATGGTTTCTTGGTCAGGTGATGGATTGGGCCAACAGAATTAACTCAGGGGACATCTCTATTTTATAGATCTCAGTTTATCTCTGTTTTCAACACCTTGGCCTGAACTTGTTTATGGAAAAAAATAGCATCGACAATATTAGCTGGTCATGTTGCCAGGAGAGGGCATATATGTTTTTTATACCTTGTATTAACAATAAGCCTTCTCACAGAGAAGCACATAAATACCTTAAAACCAAAATAAAACATCAAGAAAAAAAATCTCATGTTTTTCAAAGTTGAGACTATGGGATTCAGATTGAATGCAGTTATTTATTGTAATCTCCATAATAAATTCAGTCTGTTCAGCTACTCCTTAAAATCATATCAGTATCAGGCTTAGAATTTGATCACAAGCAAGCAATTCACAACAAAACATGCTTGCTATTTCTGAGAAAGCGCCTCTGAACACAGGTACAGTATTGTTGGGAGTTACACGAACTGTCAGTGTCTCTTGACATACACACACACACACACACACACACACACACACACACACAAAACAGAGAGGAAACCACACCAAAGAGCCATCTGCGTCTTTCTGTGAAGTCTTTCACTTTAAGTTTTAAAGGATGCTGTTGGAGATTCTGTTGAACAAATAAAACTACACAGACTTTCAGGACAGAATAAGCTACTCAGACTTTTTATACTATACACTTTCCTTATGGGTAGCTAGAGACTTAAAAAAAAAAGTATGTTACATCTTTAAAAATACCAACTTGTGGGGACAAAGGTGAAAATATTTACCAGCAATGTTAGGTACTCCTGAAATCACAGTTTTCTGGATAAATAAATGTAATAGTATGCTTTTATTTTTCCATTATTGTATATAGCTTGGAAAATATATTTTAGGTTGTTTATTTTTCACATCTTAAATAATATTTATTTTTCTCTTTGATGATACTAAACTATTTTAAAAATTTATATCTTTTATAGATATTAGTTTCACTCTGTTTTCAACACCTTGGCCTGAACTTGTTTATGGAAAAAAAAAATAACATCGACAATATCAGCTGGTTATATTGGCAGGAGAGGGCATATCATATGTTTTTTTATACCTTGTATTAACAATAAACCTTCTCACGGAGAAGAACATAAATACCTTAAATTATATTTCCAACAATAAAAATTCACATTTCATGCTTTAGTGAGACACGTGAGTCAGCTGTAAGGTAGTCCTCAGAGTTTGGGGTAGAGCCCTTCTAGTAGCTGGGCCCCTGGTATGTGCCAAGTAGAAAGCTCTTTCGTCATGAAAATAGCATAGCTTCTGCCATTTTCCTGTCCAGTAGAAAAAGCCGTCAAGTTGCAACTGCAATCTTGAGTCCCATCAGCATGACAGCCAATATGCGGCAGGCCTGGGCATTCGGGACCTCAGTCTGCAGCCAGGAGTCCTCAGGAGCTCGAATGTTCTCTAGTAGGAGTCCCAGATGAAGACAGCCCTTCTGAGTACAGCTAAACACGTGTATGTCTATTGCACAGGATTTTATAAGATTCCAAAACAGTGCTTTCTCCCCCCGCCCTTTTATCTACTATATACATTTTTCAGATAATTTCAGCGTTTCATTGGGGAAGGTGACTTGCAGAGAGTTTCCTTTAGAGGCGGGCTCCCTTCTGTGGCTCCCACTAACCTCATCCACCAACAGGACGCTCTCAGAGTCCTGGCCCTGGGAGGAGTCTGAGGTCTCTGAAATCCGCAAAGTTCTCAGCGAGGTGGTGTCGGCTTGGGTCAGGCCCATGCCGTGAGTACCCGGAAGCAAATTCCTGCCTCCTAGGCTGCTTTCAGTTAGGTCCGGCAGGTACAGGAGGGTCTGTGAAGTGCTACTGATCTCCCTCAACTCCCGGGAGAGGAAGGAGCGAGAGTGCCCGGACATGGCGGACGATGTCCTCCGACTCTCCGAGCAGTGCTGAGCTGAGCCATCTCTGCCAGAGCCACCGATGCGGCAGAAGAGGCACTTGATCTTCTCTATGGCTTTACTGAGCACCGTCTTCCGAAGGAGGATGTAAATCCAGGGGTCCAGGATGGGGTTCACAGAAGCAATTCTGATGGCCTGCAAGTCTGGGTTTCTGCTGATGTCTTTCACCACACTTGGCTGATATAACTGGTTGATGAACACCCGCACCTGCATAAACGAGAGATCCACGTTGAGATTTTGTAATTAGGCAATTTGGCAAAATACTTAAGTGCTGCGTTTACCTTTGCAACGTGACGTGATGTAGCCGCTCTTATGAGGTAATGCCTGCTTTCCCACGGTAGTTTACACAAGCCAGTGGCTGTGTTTAAAAGAGGCTCATTTTGTAAGCCCATTAACGGTGAACCAGCAGTTGTATGAGATGCCCCACGCTCCTTGGAGGCAGGGAACATGTGTGTAGTGCAGAGGACAGGGACGGAAGATCAGTCATAACCACACAGTAATCAACAGGACCAAGAAAAGGTTTACACAGGGTACAGCTACTGTGTGTGGGCAGGCCTGGGAAGAGCCCTTTTGGAGAAGCAATAGCGTTGGGTTTTGATGGAGGAGGGGCAGACTTCCCAGCAGAGAGAAAGCTTCCTAGGCAGAGTCACGGAAGAGTGAATGATATGACATCTTTTAGGAAAGCCCAATGGTTCACTGAAAAGAGCAGGGTCACCGTAAGCTTAGGGGATGTCCTCATTCCTCAGTGGAGAAGGAATGTGGTAAAACTTATTTGTAACCCAGGTAGAGTGAAGCTTTGGGGTCACAATCATTGCCTGCGTGTGGGAATTGCTTTAGGTAAGGAAGAAATAAAAAGCATCTCTCGTAGTCAGGGAAGAGACATAAAAGTTTTAAAGGGAGAAAGAATCCTCACGAAGAGCCTGTACCAGTTAGAAACGACTGCCTGTAACAAGATTTGATGACTTACACTGGGGCTTGGTGTAATAGTGAATGATTCGGGCTATACTGCTTACCAGGAAAGGGCACGGATGTGTTAAAAACAGAAGTTTGTGTAAAAGCCTTAAAAATTAAAAAAAAATATATTTTAAAATCATTTGTAAAATTCAGTTTGTATGCAGCTTACTTCTTGGTGATCTGAGCCAATGATACAACTCTACTTCCGTTTCTTCATTTGTCCAATTAGGCAAATGCCCATCCTTGATCAGAACCTTCTCCGCGTTCTCACTGGTCATCGTTTTTCTTCACTGGTTTTGGAAATCTATTTGTTTGTAAAATTGACCTAACCTAAATTCTCTCTGTCCTGCTATATTAACAACCACTCTTGTAGGAGACAGGAGACTGTGAATTCTAAAGATTTTGGATAAAGGATTATAGACCGCAAGTCTTGTAGAATAAAAGAGTCAAATGGCCTTTGGATGAAATCCATATCGTGTTCTCTTGAAAGCCACTAAGTAAAAAAGCAGGGAAACTAGATAGCAGGATATGATGTCTTAGAGTGGCTTTAGAGCTTCTGCCGGAACAAGCCAATAGCATACTTAGTTGAACAAAATCTTTACAACTACTAGTTAATAACTCAGTAGCTGAGCAAGTTCCTCCTCTTCTCAGACAATGTGTTTATTACCTGGAAGGCTGTGTGTGTGTGTGTGTGTGTGTGTGTGTGTGTGTGTGTGTTTTATTTTTACCAGGCTGGCCTCAATTCCTTGGCAATCTTCCTCTCTCATCTTCCCAGTGTTGGGCTAAGAAGTGTCAACTAGAGACCTCCAAGTGTTGAGGAACTCAGCAAACTATCTTCTTGATATCAGGTCGGGGTCTGGGCTCCATTTTCCAGACAAATTTTGTGTGTTTTTTTTTTTTTTTTTTGTTCTACCAGTCTGAAAATTTATTTTTAGTAATTGGGTTCATCTCTAGAAAGCATTGTGGTTTCTATTTTACTCACATTCCTCATTATGTTTCTAAAGGTGAGAGAAGTGTTGGGCTGGAACCCACTGGGCAGCCCTGTTCTTGGCAGGGTTTGTGTGAACCTGACATGCTAAGCCTCTAGGGGGCAGTGCTGCTCTACTCTGGAGTGGCTGGTGCTGCATCTCCTGGGACGTTCTTCACAAGGGTACTTCCCAAGAAGCTTTCAGAACGGAATCTTGGTTAAGTTTGGACTTTGAATCATATACATCAACATGTTTTTATGCTGGTTGCTTCTCCACCAAAACCTCAAAGGAAACGGTTACCTCTGAAAAGAGGAAATTTCTAAACAGTTAAAACAAAAAACTGTAGTGACTTAAAGGAACCTACGAGGAATTCAGTTTGTTTTCAAATTTCTGTGATATTTTAAAAGGCCAATGTTGTAAAAAAAATGTATGATGTAGTATTTCATATCTTCAGCCATAATTAAATCTGACGGCTGCAGAAAGGGAATACAAACAAGGTGTGCGTGTGTGTGTGTGTGTGTGTGTGTGTGTGTGTGTGTATTTTAAAGTTCTACTGTAGAGTTCCATTGGCACAGGCTCCAGGATCTGTTCCTTTAGTGTCTTTCAGGCATCGAGAGCTCATAGGGGTAGCATATGGATGAATAGAAAATATAGCATTCTGGGCTAGGAGATGATTCAGTGGCAGATACGGCACTTGCGTAGCATGTATAAAGCCTGAGGCTTAATTCCAAAAACTCCAAAATAAATTTAATAAATACTTCCAAATTCTAAATTCATATAAAACAATCCCCCAAAGTCCTTCGAATTGTTTTCAGGGAATCAAATGGAACGAGCTTGACGTTGCCTCCAGTCCTCAGTGTGGTGTCAAGTAAGAGGAAAGAAAAGGAGACAAACCCAGAAACTTCGGGCATTTTGTAGCATTTGAATAAACACAGCATCTCTGGCTTCACTTTGAGGTCCACTTACTATACCGAGTAAGTTCCAGGACAGCCAGGGCCACAGAGAAACCCTGTCTTCCACAGCCAACCAACAAACCAACCAACAAACCAAACAATAACACCAAGAATCCAACCTCCAAAGGCCAGTTGTTTTCCTGTCCCTGAAGAGCAGCCACAGGTTTGGTAGGACCATCCACAGCAGTACCATGTGGGAGGTGAGGAGACTTTTATACAGCCCTTCTCCTGCAAGCCCTAGATGCTATACAAGTGCATAAGTTCGAGCAGTCTGCAGTTATGGAAGCATGTGTTGCTGATAAAACAGAACCTTTGAGTCTGAGAGGGGCCAACATTCTAAAACCCTTGCTGGATACAAACGAGGTTCCTTTCTTCCACTTTAGACCACGAGCAGCTGCAGACCTTGTGAATGTAACTTGTGCCTGATGCTGGCAGGGATGCTAAGGTTCTGAACTTCTTAAGACCGATAAGACATGAAGCTTGGGAGCATTGGAATAGAACTTGGAGAGGATCCAACAAAAACTAGAAGGCATGCTTGCAGGAAAGTTAATGGAAGGATGTGTGATACTGTGGTATAAAGCCTACAATTTGATACCGGACAAACTTTTCCATAGTTTGGCTGTGGGTGTAGGTATTTACTATTTATACTTAAAGCTTTTTTGTTGTTGTTTTTGTTTTGAGACAGGACCTCTCTATGTAGCCGTGACTGGCCTGAAACTTGCTATGCAGATTAGGCTGGCCTGGAACCCACAGAGCTCTGTGCCCCTGGCCTCCCTAGTGCTGGGTTTAAAAGTGTGAACCAGCACTCTGAGCTGTGGATAAATTCTCAAAGTGCTTGGAGCAACACCTAGAACTAACAGGTATCTAATCACTTACTGTTTTGTTTTTAACCCGTGTGTGGAAACCTGGCCCCTTCGGATGACACCAACTTTGGGCAAAACGCAGCTTTGGGGTGTGGCTGATGGGTGACATTAAAAACATACTGAAGAACAACCTGCTTGAAGGGAACGTTGAATTGAAGTGTTGGGCTCTTGACCAATGGAACGATTGATTGTCTGAATTGGAACACCGTCCAGTAGACGGCAGGATCTAGAATTGGATTTGAGCAAGAGGTTACTTGCTCTGCTCCAAGCACAGGGAAGGCACTATCTCTGTGTGTTCTGTTATCTCACTGCCTTGGACGAGCCTAGAAGTGACACAGCTGTCACTAGACGTTCTTACCACACCCCTGTAAAACACATGGTCATGGAAAAGGCTCTTAACCAAGTGCTGGTATGAATCTCTCTTTCTTGTTCCTTCTAGGCCACTAACTGACCATTCACTGCACGAAAGTTACTTAATCCCCGCTTGGCCAATATCTGCATTGTGAATCTGTCTTAAAAGTGGTTTTGCACCTGATTCACAGTGTCAACGCTTAAGCTCTCGGAGAGAAAATGTCTTGTTATAGATGCTCAATAAAAGCAAAGCTTGAGATAGACGTCAGTAAAGGTGATGAGAAGAACTGAAGAAAGATTCCTTCCCGGCCATCCAGTTAGACCCAGTTCTTCATCTGTAGCTGGGAAACTGAGGGGCAGAGCGGGTGGGGCCATCAGCCCACTCCTCTGAGTGGATTCCAGCAAGCCACTGGGTTTGGCAGAACCTTGTTTTTCTGTCCTGCTCTGCAGTCCTCTGAGGGCTCCTAAAAGGCCTGCCATTTCACATTCTGACTCAAACCTTGCTGCTAGGAAGGGCCTTTCTTTTAAAAACATAGTTGCACTTTTTAAGAAAAGCGATCAATCTCCTTGGTTTTGCTACAGTGGCATCTAAATTAATCAACATTCCTTTTTACCTGTGCATGAGCTTTTTGCTCGTGGGATCATTTAATGGGCCCACTTCCAGTTTGCCCGCCTACAAAAAGTGTTCCTGTTTACAGTTTTCATCTCCTTTTATAAGCTGTTGGTGCTGGCTTCATAGACAGTCCAGTAAGCAACCAGAGGAACCCGGGAAACTATTTCCCTAAGGATGGGAAATTTACCTGACTGAGGCAGAAGATTAATTAATTTGCCATACTATCAGTTGCTCCAAATAAGAAGGAAAAAAAAGCAAAAATAAGTCTGGCTTCCTTCTCATGGAGGAAAATGCCTTTCGAAGTCTTGTTCTTTAGCCCCCAGGCAAAAGATCGAATTGTAACTGTTCTCAACATTAGTAACATAACTGCAACATTAAGTACCAGAAATCGATCTAGCTACAGCATTTAATACAATGACTTTCTGGCAATTTTATGTTTCAAAGGAATGCAAGATATTTATTTATCTTCAGCATGTGCTGAAGTCTCCTGCCTTCAACAACAACAACAGCAGCAGCCACCCAACCCTGAGATCAGTTATTAATAGCAGAAAGGACACAATGACATGCTTGCCCGTTCTCTATTCATTGCTTAGGTTGCCCTTGGAGAATTTTGCAGGTTTGGCACATTCATCTTATCCACAATGAAATTCTTACTCTTTCTCAGGTCTAGTTTTCAAGCTCAGCCCTACTTAAAATTCATTTTTCACATTAAATCATCGACCGTTCCGTAAGACCTCATCAAGCCTCTTCTTCCCACAGGTCCGAAAGACAGACGCAGTGGCCGCCTGTCCTCGCGCTGCGTTGTACAGCTCTCTGAAAATCCAAGTAAGCTGCATTTGCTCTGCCAGGTGGCCTTCAAGGCATTGGAAACGACCCGGAGGCTTTCATTTCCCTCCAACGGGATGAGCACTCCGTTTTGTTAATGTTAAGGCAGGCCTCTCACCAGTCCCCTTTGAACTGAAAGTATGTGCGCCCAACTGCTTTAACTGTCAGAGAGTTTGCAAAGCTTTAATCTCACGTATTCCCAGAATATGGGGGCGGGGCTGTAAAAGCAGCCAAGAAAGACTGTAGCCATGACAGCCCCCCCCCCTTTCAGTAAGCGTTGCATTGTGGGTGACCACACAGGCTTCATAGCCCCTCAGCACTTGTCGAAGTCGTCTTTATTTAAACTGCCTCTGAAAGAGTAGATTTGTGTCGCCCAAACTCAAGGCTAAAGCAGGAAGCTGCTCTAATGCGCTTGGTTACTTATTTCTCAGGAAAGAAAGCAGGGTTCAGACAGGCATGATCGCCCCTAGGCTGAGTCAGTTTCAGCTTTCAGATAAAGATTATCACTTAACATGCTCCACCCAGTACTGACTTTCCGCAGCATTTCTCATTAGGTAAAATGTGATTAATATGCCAGTTGTAAATACAGCTCTGGATCCTCACACACTTCCAGGCTTTGTCATAAATGGCCCTGAACCCGAGGGCCAGGTTAGCCCATAGAATTGGTTTGGATGACACAGGAGAATACTTTATTGGTAGCTTCATGTGAATTGTAGCGTCACATGCTCACTCCTAATCAAATCATTTAAAGAGCCTGTGCACCATTACTAACGGCCTAGCTCTGATCCCTCAGTTCCGTGAAGGGGACATCCTGTCAATTATGGCTACTTACTTTGTCCTTTACTGTCCCATAAAATAGAAGGCAGAGGCTGGAGGCCTCAGCTCTTCCCGGCTACATCTCCCTTTGTTCCAAGTTGCCCTTACAGATGGTAAAATATGTTTATGTGGTTCCCGTGTAACTTAACTCTGTAAATTGCATTAGGTTCTGAGAAGCCTTAAAGGCCCTTCTGGTCAGTCATGTTTACGTCTGTTTATACACATTAACAAGGAGCTACTGTCTGCTGGCTCCCGGCCGCCACTAAGTTCTCTTCCATTTACAGTCCCTTTTGTAAGACACACACATATTTCTATATCAAAGATACCTGGTAGCATTAATAAGAGAAAAAGGAGAGTAGTGGCCCATTATTGCTTATTTGTGCCCGCTCCCAGTGCACATAGATAGACGGCAGTCCCTTTTTGAATAGGTAGTTTAGGATTTCTAGGAATGAGATAAAACTCAGAGCAAGATGAAGTCTAGATGAGGAATTATGCTCGACCACGGATTCGCTTCTCGTGCATTCTGTCAGTCGCATGTAAAAGCAGGGAACTTAAGAGGTATCTGCTCCTCCCTCTCCGCTTATAACATTTTAGACATTACCAAAGGCAGTTTTAAAGAGTGTGCTCCTCAAAGATGGAATGCACCAAGACTCCAACAGATGCTCCACACTGGACCAAATTAGAAGTGTTCCAGCAAGACACATACTACCGTGGTGGGGACTGGGGTCCCCACAAAGGAGAAACTGCACGGCTCCTGGTCATTGAGAATTAAAGCACAATGCACACCAACTAGTCTCTCGTGCTTTCTTAGCTTGCAAAAAGAATAAGGAACTTGAATTTGGACCGTACCCAGTTGGAGAGTCTGTTCAAGGTTTTGGGTGGGTTGGCGGTGGGTGGAGGGGCAGAAGGAGGCAGGGGGGGCAGGGAGCGGGGTGAATGTGTCTGCAAGAATATTCTAAGCAGGACACTCTTACTCCTCTGGGAAGTGAGTCCTTAGGCTTTTAAAAGGAAAAGCATCTCGTCTATTCTAACTTTAAAATGCTGCATAATCTTGGAGAAAGTAAAGGACCTGCAGAAGTAAAAAAAAAAAAAAAAAAAAAAAAAAAAAAAAAAAAAAAAAACGCCTGAACCCGCACTCTTTCCTACGGAAATGAATTCAACTGAGTTTATTGCCCTTAGTTTGCAGACTTTGGGCCACTGAGTGGAGCGCTAGAGTAAGTAACGCTAATGTGCTGTCCCCCCCCCCCGCCCTCCCCCATCTAGCTTATCCTGTTTGAAGGTTCAGGGAAGATTCAAAGCAAAACATCTGGCAATAAGGGGAACCTGGGTGGGGGAGGGAGGGGGTTGTCCAGGGGACCTCAGAACTCATGCTTTGGGGAAATAACCTCGGGGGACCTAGGGGAAATCACCTGCTGAGTCTCTTTAAGGTCAGGACTTAGAAGGAAAAACCTGGGTCGTCTCAGAGAAGCCTTGAAGTGGTCACCCAACCCAGAACTGGAGAAAGCTCCCCCCAAGAAATCAGGGGAAAAAGAGGAGAGGCTGGACAAGGATGGATGCGGGAGAAGGGCCAAGTGGGTCCCGGCCCCAAACACTTACCACGAGAGGAATGGAACAGATGAGCACCACCAGGGAGGTGGCGGTGAGTAAGATGACCATCTGGATCTCTGCACCCGCGATGCGCCGGAAGCTCCTGCGGCGGCGAAAGTCGCTGAGGCGCTGCAGGGCTGGGGAGGCGGCCGCGTGGCCCCGGCAGGCCACCGAAGCCACCGCCGCGGCGGCGGCCGCGTGGTGCTGCTCCGTGCCCAGCGAGGTGCGGCGCATGAACTGGCGGTGCATGCGGAGCAGCGCACCGCACACCAGCACATTGCAGAGCACGGTGGCGAGGATGAGGAAGGAGCTGAAGCCCGCGTACATGTAGGAGAAGGCGGCGTAGGCCGTTACGTTGGTGGTCCAGTCGATGAAGCACCAGGTCCCCGGGTACTGCCGCTGCGACCTGCCCAGGCCCATGTTGGGCAGTGCGCAGAACAGCACGTTAGATGCATAGACCGCGAAGAGTGTGAGGCCGGCCAGCCGCTTGTCCACGTAGTGGCTGTAGAAGTAGGCGTGGTTGATGGCCAGGTAGCGCTCAATGCTCATGGCGCAGATGATGCTGAGACCCGACAGGCCAAAGAAAAGTAGGATGAAGGTGCTGTAGTCACACAGTGCCTGGTCTCCGGGCCACTGGCCCTTCATGTATGTGGCGATGGTCACTGGGCTTACCAACAATGTGCCCAGTAGGTCAGTGACAGCCAGCCCACATACTAGAGTGTAAAAGGTTGTCTCCTTCTGCTCCTTGCGCGACTTGCACAACACTACGATGGCCACCAGGTTGCCCACCACCCCGAAGATGAACATCACTGCGGGAATGGTCACTGGGCTGTTCAGCCTCTCTGGAGGGGAGGAGAAGGACGCGTTGACTCCGGGGACGGACATGACGGTGGACAGTAGGACGCAGCTTTGGAGCTCACGGTGTGATCTAGGGACGGTATCTAGAGAGAGGAAACGGAGAGATGAGCCATTTATCACTTGCGAGCTATTTGACCCATGGCTAAAAACGCTGTGTCGCCTCCGAGACAAGGAGAGCAACCAGATCCGACTTCCTCATCGGTAGGCACTCACTAACTGTGGCTACGTAAATTCCCAAGCCCTGGGTCCGTTCAGTCAAGAGCACCACTCTGCGGACATTAATATTTATAACCTGGTAACTGCCTTTCCCGCCTATCCCCACACTCAGCTCAATCCTTCGCCAAGATGACCAAGACCCTTCTCCAGGGAAAAGTGACTCCTTAGTGATATTCCCCAGAGTGGATAAAATTCTCATCGAAACAAGTTATGGACATTTTGGAAAATTATGGGACATTCTGTTTTTTTTTTTTTTTTTTTTTTTTTTGGTTTCCCGGAAGAGCGCCTGATCACGCAAAGACCTCCATCCCGACTTACCTGTAGGGTGGGGTTAGGGACCCGGTGCGCCCCAAAGCTCAGGCCTCAGACGTTCTGGACCTACCTCCAACCTCAGCCATCAGTCCCTTCTCATGCAGTGCGGAACTTATCAAGCCTTTGCCGCTCTCGGAACCGGGGTTCGGTGGCTGCCAACTTTCCGGAACTGAGGTCAGAGTATCTTGCTTTCAACAAAGCTTGGAAAGCAAGAGAGGCTAGCGGGGATGGGTCAGCGAAGACGGGTCTGGGGTTGCTTGTTTGATTTACTGACCCCTCCTTCGTTCAAAGATGAGTCTCGGCTTTGCAGAGCCCGCAAGTCTAGTGCGGGTCAGCGTCCAGGTTTGTCACCACGCGTGCAGGTGGAACGGAGAGTAGGTCCAGACTCCCTCCTCCCCAGCCGCGGGCTGAACGGACAGCTACCGGAGAAGGCGGCTGCTGCTGAGGCCGCTCCTTGCGCTCTGGGGGCGGCACGGGGTCCACTGGGCCTGGGGCTCTGACCTGGGGCTGGTCATCTTCCTCTCCCGCTGCCGGGTTTCGAGCTTCGCTCTCGGCTTTTCCAGCCTCTGAACAAACTTTTCTCCTCCCGCAAGTTTCCCTGGAGGGGGCGGAGACAGTCAGCGCGCGGCCCGGGCTTCCATTGGCTGACCTGGAAAGGGGGCGGGGCGAGACTTCCTCTAGCACCACCCCTGGAGCCGGGTGAGAGGGCGGGGAGGAGAGACTGGGGAGGGCTGGAGGGACCTGCGGGGTGGGGTTGGGGGGTGCCACCGGGCTGCGGGTGCAGCTTCAGTGCCTCCCTTCCCTCGGAGGTACCGAGATCCCGCGGACCGAGTCCCCAGGAAATCCCGGCTCGAGCTGTGCCACTTCCAAGCTGGGCATTTAGTGGGAATGATGCTGGGACCAGTGTCTGATCTACGTTGCTTGGCTGGTTGGAGTGGGTTAATTCTCGCACCTTCCACCCGCAGATCGAGCACGTGGGCTTTGAGATGTCGGCACAATTGCTTTAGGGCTCTACCCCGGAGCCACAGAGCGGGGAGGAGAAGTGGGTGTGTGGTTGTCCGTGGGTGTGTACTCCCCGGCGCTCCGGGTGGGACTTGGCAGAGGCATGGGTGGACTGGTGAGTAGGTACCAGGCTTGGGCGGGGAGACGACGAAGAATCCATCCTCTCACCATAAAAGGAGTTACTTGGCAGTGCCCTAGCTGCGCTCAATAGGGCACCAAAGCGGGGGCGGGGAAGGCGAGCTACACGGAACTGCAACTTCTCCTAGCTTAGGTGGCAGAGTCTTAGGGCTTTGGAGATTCATGGCCCACAGCTGCACCTGAGATTTAGTTGAGGGGGACTCTTTAACTGTAGAAAGCATTCTTCCTCAGGAGCGCTTCTGAGCTGAAACAAGTGTGGACAGCAGCTTCCGCTTTCCTGTTAGGCTTCTGTTGGCTGCCTTCACCTGCTGGATGAGAAGGGCTTTGAAACACAAGCAAATAAACTGATTTTTTTTTCCAGGCGTTCCCTCTTTGTTAACTCGGAAAAGGTCTATTTGCCTTTCCCTATTCTTTGGTTTATAGTTTGTTCGGTTTTTTTTTTTTTTTTTTTTTTGATGAGGAAGATAATTTCTTAATTATGGTCTATTCTAAAAAACCGAATTTAAGATCGGAAAAACAGCAAGGGGCAATTAAACCGTGTCACTAGACCCTTTAACAACTACAGGAGAGACTGTAGTATGGGTTTCCAAGCAATTCAAATTCTTAGAAAAACCTCACTCCATCTGAAGCACGCATGCTTCACATCTTACTGGGTAATTAGGTGGCTTGAATCTTGTATGCGACAAGTAGGTACTTCACTGGTGTTACTTTATGAATACAAAAAAAATTTATCTAATTCTTTGGCGAGAACAAACGAGTTATGAGAGAACCAAAGAGTATTTCCGATTTCAGCTCACTTCAGCCTAGAAAAGTACTCAGAATTGAGTTTACTTGCATAAGGGAACATGTGGGCATAGTAATACCCTCTGTGTGTAAGCCTCAGAAGGGACAGCATTCTTAGCTGATACAAAAAAAAAAAAAAAAAAGTCAGTGCTGATTGTTCATTTTTTGAGTCTGCTGTTACCACTGATGTCGATTTTGGTGTCTGTATGTCCTTTGGATGGCAACCACTAGAACAGTGTCAGCACAGAACACAAACCAACACCAGAACAATAAAGACAATGACTACCCTGCACCCCATTCCTCACTAGTCAGCCACAGGGCATGATTGTTACTCATGTTAGCTGGTTGTCAGAAAAAGAGGTGAAGGGACAAGGCGACATTTCCCACAGCCTGATAACATCCTCTTTCTCAGTGTCTTTCCTCTTGAAGCTCCTGAAATGAACAAGTTCAGATTGGTGTAGTTCAGGTTACAGGAAATAGTTTTCCTTCACACAGATGGCTTTGGCTAAACTAGATAGGAAGCAAGGCCAGGCTCACAAATCTTGGAAAGGGATTGGTTGGGAGGGGAGAAGGGAGGAAGAAGGAGACAAACAGATCCGGGAGGAAAGAGAGGGTACAGAAAGAGAATAAAAATGAGTTATGTACAGTTATGAAATTTCAGGGGAAAATTTCCTTAAAAATCAGTGGTATTAAGAGAGTAAATTAAGCTGGGCATAGTGATAGATACAGACCTGTGTTCAAGGCTAGTCTGGGCTTTATGATGAGGCCTTGTTTAAAACATACCTAAAAAGCAAGATTATTAAGTATCTTGAGGTATACTGTTGAGAAAAATCAGTGTCTATTATTATATGAGTTATTAACAGAGACATTTGCTTACTAATCTTTTAAACTTTCTTCCCAGTATCTTTAAGCTGACACAAAATAAGAACCCAGTTTACAGAGCTAAAACAAAATGCAATGAAGCTCATCTACACCTTCTTTTGTTCCACCATTTTAAAAAATGCAGTGCTCCTTTTTAATGTATTGTAACTGTAAGAAGTTGCCTTTTCTTTCTCCTTAAGATTTATTTATTTTCAGTGCGCATGTTTGCTTTGCTTGCACGTATGTCTGAGCAACTCTTGTACCTGCTGCCTGTAGAGGCCAGAAGAGGTCGTTGGATCCTGTGGACCTGGTATCACAGAAAGAAGGCTGAAGGCTGGTCTGTGGATGCTGAGGATCAAAGCCAGATCCTCTGCGAGAACAGCAAGTGCCTTCGACCACTGAGCCATCACTCCTGCTCTGTTTCACCATTCTTAAAACGTAAAGTGGGTTTCATCTTCAGCCACAGTACCCAGCACGTCTTTGCCTAGGAAGCTAAGCACGGTCAGGCGGGGTTAAGACTTGGAAGGGAGCATTGAAAGTTTGGGAAACATTTTATTTTCCTTGGTTTGGAAAACTGGGGCAGTGGAGTCCAGTTTCCCTCACATTCTGCCAGGAATCCACATTGCAAAAGGAGAGATTTGCCATAATCCTCTGGGCAACTCTTGTTATTGTTTGTATATTTCAACGAGGAGATCTTTGTTCTCATCCTTGTTCTTTATCCCCCCTGGCAGTTTGTCTTCTCCCTACCTCTCTGCGTGGAAGGTTCAGTTCTTCAACACTGTCCTTCATCCCTTCCTGGTGGTTTGAATTAGTTTGAGAACTGATGGTTTGACTGTTCTGTCCTAGTCGGTTGTTCAAGCACTCTTTCAAGTAAATAACTTGAAGTGAGAAGCCATTTGAAAGTAAAGGCTGTGGTGGCTGCCACCCACATGCACTTCAGCCAGCTTGAGCTTGAACAGGTTTGGCTCTTCCTTGGATGAAAGGGATGAGCAGGAAGATGACTCAGATCAGGCCCCAACTTCTTTTAAATTTTATTTTATGATTATTTTTTAACTGCAGTCTGTGTGCACCTGTGTGGGAGCTGTGGGCACGTCCTGGTGCGAGAGCAGGTTAGAGGCTTTCGGTGTTTCTGGAGCTAGAGTGGTAGGTGATGGTGAGCCATCTGGCAAGGGGGTCTAGGATCCAAACTCTGGTCCCTTGGAAGAGAAGCAAGAGCTCTACCTGCTGAGCCATCTCTGCAGCCTGTGGTTTTAACACGTTGGAGAGTTCTTCATGCATTCCCCATGCACTAACATTCATGAAGGTAAGAATCACAGGAATCCAGAATCAGTTGTCTTTGTCTTTCATGACTCAAAACAGGGCAGATGCATCTGTCTGGTCCAACAATACAGTGACCTTAGACACATTCATCTTCCAGTGGGTTCAGTGCATTACAAACAGGACCCTGACCTGATGCTGAGTCTGGAAAGAGGCTCACACAGTTGTAGTCCTAATGGTGGCCCTAACTTTTTAGTGGTGCATTTCAAGTGTGGGCTCCTCTAATTACCTTCATTTTCTAAGTGTGAGCTTTATGTTGAGTTTATTTATTGCTCGCAGTTGTGACACATGTCAGTGCTGTGACCGACTCTCTCACTATCTTTATGTGTCAACGAACTATCGCTGTGGAGACAGCTCACCACGAGTGAATGCTTCAGGCTGCCTCCTGCTCCAACAGTTGAACTTTGCAAAGTCATTTTATTTTTCCTCTTGTTTTAATTCATATGATTCGGTCACACCTCTATTGTGGTTTAGGCCAATGGTAAAGGAAGGAGATGATACCTTTGCTTGTCTGGATTTGAAGATATGGGGGGGAATGATAATACATTATCATTTCAGGTCTCTCTTCTAGAGGACGGAGGCTCTTTGAATTGAATTTCAGTTTCTTCTCACCCAAATGTCTGTTTTATAACACGTTGAAAGATACACAGCAACAAGGGTGTACTTTCCACTTCTGGGGAATAACAAAACAACAGGAAGCTGCACGGTTTTCTTTTTAATTGTATATTTTGTGTATTTACATTTCAAATGTTATCCCCTTTCCTGGTTCTCCCCTCTCCCATTTCAAATTCAAATGTTATCCCCATTTCCCCTGCTTCTATGAGGTTGCTCCGCCTCCCACCCACCCACTCCCACCTCACCACCCTGGCATTCCTACTCTGGCCTTCACAGGTCAAAGGGCTTCTCCTCTTTTTTTTTTTTTTTTTTTTTTTTTTTTTTTTTTTTTTTTTAATAAATTGAACTTTATTTTAAAAAACAAAGATAAATGTACAGATTTTAAGCATTTTTGCATAAAAGTATATAAACATGTTTTTGTCAGTACTTGATTTTTTTTTACAGGTTTGATAGTGTGCATTAAAATCTTACAGTTACAATGAGCATAAAGTACATGTAAAACAAGATATAACCTGGAAATAGTCAAAGTTTTCTTGTTGTGTAAAGATTAAGCATAATGATTTTTCATTTTCTTTCTTTCCTTTTTTGGCCTTTGTTTCTGGGGTGTTCAGAGCTTTCTGGGGTTAGTATCCAATTATCAGTGACTGCATATTATGTCTGTTCTTTTGTGACTGGGTTATTTCACTCAGGATGATATTTTCTAGATACATCCATTTTTTAAAAAATTTTATAAAGTCATTGTTTTTGATAGTTGAGTAGTACTCCATTGTGTAAATATACCACAATTTTTGTATCCATTCATCTATTGAAGGACGTCTGGGTTTTTTCCAGCTTCTGGCTATTATAAATAGGGCTGCTATGAACATTGTGGTGCATTTGTCTTTGTTGTATGTTGGAGCTTCTCTGAGGGCTTCTCCTCTTACTGATGCCAGACAAGTCCATCCTCTGTTATATATGCTGCTGGAGCCATGGGTCCCTCCATATGTACTCTTTGGTTGGTGGTTTAGTCTCTGGAACCCTCGGTGGGGGGAGTCTGGCTGGTTGATATTGTTGTTCTTTCTATGAGGTTGCAAACCCCTTCAGTTCCTTCAGTCCTTTCTCTAATTCTTCCATTGGGGTCCCCCATGCTCAGTTGATGGTTAGCTGCGAGCATCCTCATCTGTATCAGTATGTCTCTGGCAGAGCCTCTCAGGAGACATCCATATCAGACTCCTGTCGCAAGCACTTTTTGGCATCAACAATAATGCATGAGTTTTGTGTCTACATATGGGATGGATCCCCAGGTGGGGCACTCTCTGGATGGCCTTTCCTTCAGTCTCTGTTCCACTCTTTGTCCCTGTATTTCCTTCTGTATTTTGTTTCTCCTTCTAAGAAGGTCTAGAGCATCCACATTTTGGTCCTTCTTCTTGAGCTTCATATCATCTGTGAATTGTACCATAGGATATTATCCACTTATCAGTGAGTACATACCATGTGTGGTTTCTTTCTTCCTTCCTTCCTTCCTTTTTTTTTCTTTCTTTTTTTAATTGTGACTAGGTTACCTCACTCAGGATAAGGAAGCTGCATGTTTTGGGATACTCTTGGACAGCCCTGGCTGGCAACTCAAAAGAGGGCTTTTCATGTCTGGCATTGGGGTTTGTCATGGGGTCTTTGGCTCTTGCAGGAAGCACTGTTTCCTCAGATGAGAAACATTTATTAAAGCTATGTATTTACACATGAGATTCTGTGCCCAAACATGAGCTAAACAAAGGTGAAACCATAGCCATCCAAAATGGGATGGTAAAAGCCCAGGAAGCCTCAATCCTACACAAAGAACAGAAATAACTGAGGAAGGCTGAGGTGGGAAAGGTAGTCATTCTTAGGGAAGGACACACCAACTGATAGTCTGTTGTTGGTTTGCTTACAGGGTGTGCACTGTCCACAGACATCGGTAGGGTTCTGACCCAACCAGCTGGCCAAAGGGGAAGCCAGAATAAGGGGGGCTGCTGGGCCTCCTCTGTAGCCATAACTGCCCTGGACCCGGTAACAGGCATTGAGACAGCAGTGGGCAGCTTGGGGCCAAAGTCAGGAACACGGAGCAGGAAATGACTTGCACACCCAGCTGGTTGGGTCGGGTAGAGGTCCAGCAACTGAAAGCTTCAGGAGAGAAAACTCTTTCCTGGAGCGTGACAGTTCAATATGATAGGAACTCTCAGATGATCTTTGCTGAAATAACTCAGGCACTTTATTCCTTGTGAGCCTTATGAACATTTGGGGTGGGGTGGGATTTAAAGGCAGATCCTTTCTATTGGCTTAGTCTGAGATTTTTAGGCATGCCTCATCTACATGTGGAAGGGCTTCAGGTGTTGTCTATGTGACTAATTATCACAGTCCTCTCAATGGGATGTCGTGGTTACCTGTTCCAGGACAGGAAAATGGTCGGGAGTAGATTTAAATGCCTACCTTTCTCAATTATGAGAATTTCCCGGGTTCCTGAATCTGCTTGACCTTACCACGTTTTCTGTCTGGTGACACGGTCACTGTGCCACTGTCTAGTGACAAACAGACATGCAAATAACATCATATGTACTAAACAGGTTATATTTAGGAATGAATATGTGTATATAAATGTATATTTTTACCTAGTATATACCTAGTATAAAATGTATATATTTACCTAGTATAAAATGTATATATTTACCTAGTATATACCTAGTATAAAATGTACATATTTGCCTAGTATACAATGTATATATTTACATAGTATAGAGAGGCTGAACAAATGACTAAGGATTACAGTACTGATAACAGAATAGCAAAGATTTTATTATAGGCTTCCTTGGTCCCCAAACTTGTACCTACAACCTCTGTAATTCCTAGCTCAAGCTGCTCCTTCTAATATACCACTCAGCTCTCTCTTGTTCAGTCTCCCAACCTCACTAGGTTTAAATAAATAAAATCTGGGCTTAAGGTTGTAGATCACTCCTGTAAACCATGGTCATTTTAAAAGCAAGCTTATCTCCTTAAAATAAAAAAAAAATCCCAAACAATATGTATTAACCCATTGTTGGAGTTATTATCATCCGTGGGTGTGGCTTTAAAACTTACTTCTGCTGATTGCATGATTAAGAGCCAGGCACAAAACTGTTGGGCAGTATCAGGATAACCTGAGTCTATGTAACTTTTCTAGAACATATTCTTGTCTGGGCCTAGTCCTAAATATGTGAGGAATAGCTATATATGTAATTACAAAGAAAGAATTAAGATAATTATTCAGATAATTTTGGCACCCCTCTTCTGTTTATTTTGATGAGAAAATGTACTCTCACTGATGGGCTCCCATGAACTCGTCCATGACCAAATGTTAATGGATGCAGGCAGGCCCTGTGCAGGCAACCCTGGCTCTGTGAATCTGTGATTGAAGTGACTATGCTATACCCAAGAGACAATGGATCAAAGCTCTCCTCTGTATCATTCAGCTCTTACATTTTCTGCTCTTTCTTGATCATCTTTAAAGGGGTGTCGCATAGTCCTGTGGAGGGCTGAGTGCTCAGCATCACTTAGGGTTTTGCATTAGTTAATGGTTGCTACAAAAAGAGGTTCCTCTACCCAGGGCTGAGAGCTACCTCCACTAGCCTGTCACCTCGCTTTTCTACCATGCTGCCTTTGAAAGAGTTACAAGTTACAAGTTCCAGCTTGCCCTTTTGTAGATTTACCCACACTTTTAACTTGAGAGAAAGACTTAAAATCCAGTGGCTTCGAGAATGCCTTTCTTATCAGAAAGTGTATGCTCTTTAGTCCTAAATGAGATGTGGGGAGGTTGGGGGGCACTTGTTTGTTTTAGGGTCCTGGGAGAATAATTTCCTTTGCAGAGGTGGTACCAACCTATGATCCTTGGACTGTCATGTAAGTTGTATGACGTTTTACATACAGAGCAGTAGGCTGCTTCACATCTGTCTGCCTTTCTGAAAATTCAAGTTAAGATTATTCTGAAAGCTTACCCACAATGCTGCTACTCCCTGGAGAAAATGCTCTGCAGCAGAGATGCTCCCATCATGCTCCAGTAGAAGAGCATCTGTGGAGTGAACCATGAGTCAGCTGCCCAGGAACTCAGACAGCCAGGGTTTTAAACAGTGGTTAACAGTATTTTTCAGAGAAAAGCTGGCCAATTTTTCTCAGCATCTTTGTTTTCCTCTCCTCCTTCATTGCCTCTTCCCTGTTTTGCTTTTATTTCTCACTGTTGGTTTAAGGTCTTCACAACTGACCTTTAGTGGACACTAGATCATGCGAGAACACAAGGAAATGTGCAAAGTCCTTACTGAATAGTTCCTCTTCTTTTCTTCCTCCTCATTTCACCAGTGAGTAAGAGAGGCTGCCGTGACAAAGAAGACCCAAGTCATAGTTAGAAGGTCACATAGTTCAATAGCTCTATGACAGGGAGAATTTGTTACTGATCACTGGATGACAGGAGTGTTCCACTCCTAAATGCCCCACCCATCCATAAAATAAATCAAATCACCACCACCACCACTACCATCATCACCACCACCATCACCACCACCATCATCACCACCACTATCATCACCACCACTGTCACCACCACTACTACCACCATCACCACCACCACCACCATCATCACCACCACCACCACCACCATCATCACCACCACCATCATCACCACCACTACCACCACCACCACCACCACCACCACTACCACCACCACCATCATCACCACCACCACCATCACCACCACCACCACCACCACCACCATCATCACCACCACCACCACCACCACCACCACCACCACCATCACTACCACCACCATCAATAACAACAACAACTGAAAAGCATCACATGTCACCAAACTGAATACAGGTGACACTTTTGTGAATAGCAGTGTCATATTTGTATTATCTACCCACTGTCCCTCTCTGTGCCTCCAAAAAACTGTTTCCAGAATCAGGAAGCACAAAGTCCTCAACTTGATATGAGTCCTGTATTTTAATCTGCTGTGTTATATGTAGACAGCTACAAGTTGTGAAATTGCTGATGGGGTTGATATTGATTTCTGTGACAGTCAAACAGTTGAACTTCCTTGTGACTTTTGGGTTAGTTTGATTCACAAACACAGCCCAAATCAACTTTCCAGCACAGGTTGAGCTGGCAGGCCCATAGTGACAAAGACGTATGTGTAGCCAGTGTTAATGTGGAAAGTCATTGAATATGTGCAGCCTGAACTCTGGGACTGCAGCTAGTCCTTCGTTTTAATCTTCATTAACTGTCCAAGGGGAGTAAGCAGCAGTATGGCCCCAATTTACAGAAAGGTAAACTGAGCCTTAGAGAGAAGTTCTGAAAGTTCTTCAATGGCAGTGAGAGGAGACGGGCCAGAGAGTGGTTTCCTAAGGACTCTGTTATAGAAAGGCATAATAGTAGGGGAAAAAAATGGAAAACAAGCCTCAGCCATCCATCCTTAGCTGTGTGACTTTTGTGGAGGTGACCTTCCTGAAAGTCTTGATCTGTGAGTTAGTACTGGGCATACTATCTAGGTTTCTTGCTTCGTCAATAGATGTTATTGGGATGGTCACCTTTAATAACAGTAAAATAATCTTCCCCCCAACTTGGTGCTTGTCTCTCTCTCTTGGTTTCTGTTCTTCCAGGCTTGCCTCCCAATTTGCAATATTGTCACCAAGGATGACTTCCAACTCCTGCTTCTCTTGATTTCACCACCCAAGTCCTGGGATTACAGGTGTTTACCACTATGGCTAGTTTATGTGATATTGGGGATGAAACCAAAACTTGGAACATGTGAGGCAAGAACTTAGAGAAGCTACACCCCTAGAAATTTGCTTTACTCATGACTTTAATATGTTCGATGAACATGTGTTAGTGCACACACAGACAGCTTTAGATTCTTCAAAGAAGTAGGCATATCTCCATCAAGAAAGAAAATTTTTATGTATTCTTTTATTAAATGAAAATCAAATTATTTAATTTTGTTTATGTGTATACTATGACCCTGTGTGAGTTTAAGTGGACCAGGTATGTGTAGGAGCCTACAGAGGACAGAAAAGAAGGTCAGATCCTTTGAAACTGGAGTTATAGGTGATTATGAGCTGCTGTGTGGGCACAGGGAACCAGACTCTGGGCCACAGTAAATAAGCACATTGAAGACCCTGAGCCACTAGCCCCTTATGCATCTCTTCTATGAAGGTGGATTAAAGATGGATAAGAGGGATTAGTGTCAACTTGGGGATAATGTGGAAGGTTGGGAAATATCATCTAATTTTTTTTGTATGCAACTGTATATTGAAGACTTTGCCAACTAATAATTTTACTGCTCATGTCAAGGGTTGTTCAAATTTATCAATAGAATTAATTTATTTTTGGAAACCTCAAATTTGTAAGATGTTAGATAGTGAAGGAAGTGAGTTACCTTACTGCAAGAAGCTGACTCTTTAGAAATGCTAAAAAGGAATTCTACTTTCCTTCTGCTTCTTTTATTCACAAATACTAGGATTACATTGATAAGAATAAAAAAATTAGGGCTGGAGAGATGATGGCTTAGTGGTTAAGAGCACTGACTGTTCTTCCAGAGGTCCTGAGTTCAATTTCCAGCAACCACATGGTGGCTCACAACCATCTGTAATGACATCTGATGCCCTCTTCTGGTGTTTCTGAGGACAGATACACTGTACTCATATACATCAAATGAATAAATTAATCTATTTAAAAAAAGAATAAAAAATTGTTAAAAATTATAACTTTTTTCTCATTTTAGGGCTCAAAAAGAGATTGTATCATTTTGACATTAATACAGCTCTAAGCATAAGTTTTGTTTTAAGATTTACTTATTATATATACAATGTCCTGTCTGCATGTATGCCTGCACACCAGAAGGGAACATTAGACCTCATTACAGATGGTTAAGAGCCACCACGTGGTTGCTGGGAATTGAACTCAGGACCTCTGGAAGACCAGCCAGTGCTCTTAACCACTGAGCCATCTCTCCAGCCTGAGCATGATTTCAGTGCTAATGTCTAGAAAAAAAATCAAAGCCAGATCAACTTTGTAAGTTCTGTTAAGAAAATCTCATTGCACCACAAAGCTACTGAAGGCTCTGCTGGGTTTAATATTTTTAGAGAGCAAAACCTTAACATTTGTTCATGGATTTCCAGGATTATTTGCTCATGTGCCCTTTCTTTGATGACATCTACTAACAGATAGTAGTCAGAAAAAATTCCTTGGGACAGACAGAACATACCTTTCAAAAAACATGGCAAAGGATACTTCTCTCGGGCAGATGGAGGCTGCCATTTTAGTAGACAGATTCTGGTTTGGGTGCATTAAGAAAATATATGTCTCATTTCCAGTTTTATGGATTTTTTTGCTTGGGGTGAACCTAATATATGTCAAAAGAAAGAGTAGAATTTTAAAATGCAATGTAAATGCCATTAGAAATAATATGTGTGACAAGAGCATAAAGGTGGTGGGTGAATGCCCAAAGGTTAGTTAATGCTCGCCAGCTTTCAGCAGAACTGCAAACCTGTGTGCTCATCAAGTAGGTACAGTGCTTTGAATCTGTATGTGTATCTGATCCACTTGTCAGGAGCCTGAAGCCGGGGTAATTACTTAGATTACCTTAAAATAATTCTCTGAGCTGGGGTCTCGGGCTCCTTTTCTGCTTATAAGTTCAGGCAATGCACCAGACAGCCTGTGTGCAGCTGCACCAGGAGGACAGAACCCACACACAGACCCAGCCCACACTAGTATGACCAAGCTGTCATACTCAGAGGTTGGCTCCAGGTGGGGCATGAGACAGAGCTCTAAATTGTTTGGGGTTCCTGCGCAAACACTTATCCGTTAGGCTATTTCTCAAGGTTGCTGAGCAGAATTCCTGATCTGAGCCTCCTTCCTAGAGTGCAGCATCATGCATAGTTCTGTCTGCAGAGGGTGTCCTGACAGATGACTGGATAGCTTGCACATTTCCTGCTAAAGGCTTTGTTTTTGAGAACTGATCTGCAGATACTGAAAATCTGATTCTTCCTTTCTCACTGTGTTCTACAGTTTGAAGTCTGGTCTTTTGCTCTTGGGTTTGCCCCCAAGCCTTCTGTCTGTCTCCTTGTTTTGTTTTCTCTCAGTTCGCTGGCTAAGTGGTTACTGGTTGCATCATGAGTGGGAACACATGACCCATATTACATTTTTTTGGCCTGTGGATTGTGACAGTACCATGTAATGGTTCTGTGCACAAACTCTGCCGAGTTGACACCCACTAGCTGTGTGACCTTACATATAGTTATTCAATCTCTGTTCCTTGAGGGTTAAATAATTTAAAAATCCAGCACAATACACACATTTAAAATGAAAACAATTTTAAAATTGAAGGAATTGATACAGGAGAAGCACATTTTCAGTGTCTGATGTATCACCCTCAAAAAAAAAAAACCTATTGGCTGTTATGTTTTATCTAATTCTCATTTGATTTACTAAGCTTATTACTGCTGGGATTGTCAGTCAACTGTCTCCACAATTATGTATTAGAAAAAGAATATGTGCTCAGTGTAGGTGTGCTCTGTCTTCCTCTCCCCTCCTCTTCCCTTTTCTTCCTCTTTATCTTTTCCCTCGTTTCTCTTCTTCCCTCCTTTCCTCCCTCTCTCCCTCCCTCTCTCCCTCCCTCTCTCCCTCCGTCCCCTCTTCTTTCCCTTGCTTGGCAAGTGCTTTACCACTGATCTTGACTCCCAGTTCACATGGATCTTGCCTAGAGTCCCCTTGGTTGGGATTTTGAACTGATTTTCTGTGTATTTCAATTGACCAACTTCCTTTTAAACAACTTATTTATGATACTATATCAATCAAATGTTTTTTTTCTGACACGATCATCTTTATCTTGATGTTTTGTGAACATTTTCTTGTGTGGATTATATCAATAATTATATACTACAAACTCTATAGTTTCTTACATTTACACATTAGTATGTATATGTTTGGTTAAAAAGCAGTAATAGAGATATTTGTGTATGCACCACCCAGCTTAAATAAAATGTCACTAGACACTTAGAACCCCCTGCACCACTTCTCAGTTTGCCTCAAGAATTTTATAAGCCTTTTTTTTTTTTGCTTTTTAGAATTTCATATCTTTCAAAATTTATTTTTAAGTTAGCACACAAAGCAGTGTTTCCATGGTGACATTTTTACTCATGTGTGTTACCATGCTTTGTTCTTAGTCACCCTCCTCTCCCACTGCCGTCCAGTATGTTTCCTGTCCCCTTGTCTTACTAGGTCTCTTTTCTTTGCTCTTATTTTTTTTTTCTTTTTAGTTTTATCTTACTCAATATAAACTAAGATATGCTAAAAGTACTTAGTAATTTACCCAATGTACTTATTATTATTTTTTCTTTTGAGATTATAATTATATATTTTCTCCCCTACCCCTTTCCCCCTCTAAACCCTCCTGTCTTAGTTCGGATTTCCATTTCTGTGAAGAGGTACCATGACCAAGGCAACTCTTATAAAGGACAACATTTAATTGGGGCTGGATTACACAGTATCAGAGGTTTAGTTGATTATCATTATGGAAGAAAACATGGCGTCATGCAGGCAGAGATTGTGCTAGAGGAGCTGAAAGTTTTACATCTTGATCCACAGGCAGCTGGGAGGAGACTCTGATTTCAAACTGGGTGGAACTTGAGTATAGAAGACCTCACCTCAAAGCTCACCCACATAGTGACACACTTCTAACAAGGCCACATCTCATCCAATAAGGACACTCTTCCTAATAGCCTAATAGCCTAATGGCCAAGCATTGAAACACATGAGTCTATGAGAGCCAAACCTATTCAATCCACCTTTCCACAAATGTACTCTTCTTGTTGTGGTAAAAATAAAAATGATTCCTACCGGTCCCATGGTCTCATTCTGGGGAGCTGCTCCAGTGCGGAGCTGAGTGCAATCCCCTAGGTGGTTGTTGCCAAGCCTTTCACACACACATCTCTTTCCATGGGCCCTGCCCAGCCTTACCTCTTGTGGCAACAGAGCTGGAATTGCTGGTTCCAGATGCCTCTCAGTCATTGCTTTCACACACTGTCCTCGATAGCCCGGTAAAATTATGACTCAACAATCAATAACTTATCAAACAGATTTATATGTTAAATTCTCAGTTCACAGTACATTGAAACAATAAATTCACTGCCAATTAATAAAGATATAAACCACCCATCTAAACAAGATAAAACTGATCTAATTCACTTTTATCTGAACCATCATCTTCTGCTGTCTCCATCTTGTATCTCCCACTTCTCCTCCTCCTTCTTAGACTTTTCCCTGCCTGCCCTTCCTTCTCATCCAATGATAGGCTTGACCCACCTTGTGGTATAATGACATCATCCTACACTTTTCCTCTTTCAAATTCCTAGCCTCCTTTTTTCATTAATTGATACGTATTTTTAACATAACCTGGTCATTCTGTGTAATGTATGTATGTTTCCGGGGCTGACCATTTGGTATTGGATAACCAGTTGGTGTAGTCTTCCCTTGGGAAGACTGATTGTCCCACTCTTAAAAATCCTTAGATTTCTGTAGTTCTTTGTGTAGAGTTGAAGCCTTGTGGTCTTTCCCTGTCCACAGCTGTGTTGATGAGACTTTGTAGGTAGAACTTCTGTAATTCTTTCTATAGCTTTCCATCTTTGGTTGATGAGCTCTCACTTAGTTCAGGTTTCTATTGCTGCAATGAAATACCATGAGCAAAAAGCAAGTTGGAGAGGAAGAGATTTATTTGGCTTATACTTTCATATTATTGTTTATCATTGAAGGAAGTCAGGGCAGGAACTCAAAAAGGGCAGGATCCTGGAGTCAGATGGCTTGCTCTGTCAGTTTTCTTATAGAACCCAGGACCCCCAACCCAGGGATGGCATCATCGAAAATGGGCTGGGCTCTCCCCATTTATGACTAATTAAGAAAATTCCTTACAGCTAGGTCTTATGGAGGCATCCTTTCAATTAAGGTTTCCTTCTTTCAGATGCCTCTGGCTTGTGTGTCAGGTTGACACAGACTTAGCCAGCACATGCTCCTTGAGATAGAGTCTGAGAAATGCATTTACTAGAGCAGCAGGAGTATTTTAAAAGCTTTAAACAAGTATCAATTCACAAATTGTTTTCCAAAAATTTTACTTCAGTTTATAGTCTCAAAAAGCAGCACCACTCAGGATAGTAACACTTCAGAAGTCAATTTGAAAGGCAAGAAGATGGCAGGCAGAGGGTGAAATTCCTGCTGCCAACCCTGACAATATGGTTTCAATATGAACTGTTCTCCACATATGCTTGAGATTTTGGGAAGGTTATGAAACCATAAGAAGATGGATAAAGTACTGTTACCTGAGGACAGGCTTTGTGGTTTTATAGCCTGGCCCTGCTTCTGGCTCTGACACCCTACTTCCTGAGTGCAGATGAAATGTCATCTGTCTTCTTCTTGTCTGCCAGGTTGGCTTCACTGATAGGTGACCCCAAGGGGGTCACAACCCACAGGTTGAGAACCTCTGAAGTATAGCCTAGAACTGTAAGCCCAATCACTTCTTCTCCCTTAAAGTTGCATTTGTTGTGTATTATCACAGCAACAGAATGAAGCTAGAAAACACTTCTCACCCATTTATCTGTAGTATTATCTCTCTCCTTGCTGTTTCCATCAAGTCATTACATAGACCCAGGTATATTATGATTGTAAGAATGGGCACAGAAAGTTTCATATATAACTATACCACACACACACACACACACACACACACACACACACACACACACCCCTTGGGAAATACAATCCAAAAATTATTTCTTCTTAGAAAGACATCTAACTTGATTTCCTTAATGTCTTTTCATCTTTGTGTGAGGCTGGTCCTGACTTATTTTAGTAAGGCCTACATTAATTAGTATGACTGTATAAAATGCCACAGGTGCTTAAAGAAATCTACCAAACTGGGATACACTAGTCTTTTAGTTCCTAAGAATACAGCTTCTTCCTTGGCTAGCAGAAAGTAACTGTTGAGGTATTGGTTACTTCTCACGTGTTCTCTGAGATTTGACCATTCCCTTGAAGAGAGAAGACTGATCTTGACCTCACACTGTCATGAATCAGGGTGAAGTTTATTAGCTCTACCTTAATTAAACCAGTGCAACAAGAGCTACCATATCATTGCTACTTTGTTACTCTTGGCAATATTCCCATTTCTCCTTTATGACAAATTACCCACCCTTTGGCCTCTGATTATCCACCAGGGGAACAGGCCATTGCTTTGTGAAGCAGAAGGGGAAATATACTACAGCTTAATTTTCAACTTCAAGGATTGCTACATTGTGTCAAGAACAAATAAATCTGAATTGTACTTATCTAATGTTTAAGCAGTTCTGTGAGGCTTTTATGAAGACTTTAGACAAAACTGTTAGCAGTCAAGGCTGAGGTCCTTCTTTGGCTGCAGATGTCAATGTCATTGTGCTGGTTGCCTTTCTGTCTGCATCTGGGAGGAGTGAACCTCGGTTGAGAAGATGTCTCTATCAGACTGGACTGTAGGCAAATATATGGGGCCTTTTTCTTCATTAATAATGTGGGAGTGCTGAACCCACAGTGGATAGGGCCTGGGTTGTATAAAGAAGGCATGAATGGGTTACGGGTTTCAAAAAGAAGGAGCTACTTTGTCAGGGTGGAAGGTATCTGCATAGTGTGAGGAGGCATCCTACAGAGTTCCATAGATCCATTTATCTATTTAAAACTGTTATATTGTGTTGGTATGCTCCTGTAATGCCTGTGCTCAGAGGCATTACAAGTTTGAGGCTAACCTGGGCTACACAGTCAGTCTCTATTTTGAAAAAGCAAACTCTATGCTTGAAGAAAACTGACTTATGGTAGGTTTCCCATGTTCCCATGGGTGGCCTCACACCCATGGGCATAAGGGCAGTACTAATTGAACTGAACAGGTTGTTAAAAAAAGAAAAAAAAAAAAAAGGAAAAGGTGGTACACACCTTTAATTCAGGCACTCAAGAGGCAGAGGAAGGGTTTGAGGCCAGCCTGGTCTACAGAGTACCAAGACAGCCAGGGCTACACAGAGAAACCTTGTCTCAAAAAAAAAAAAAAAAAAAAAAAAAAGAAGAAGAAAAAGAAAAAGTCAGGATGGGGAGTTTTGACACATTGGGTCTATGAAAAGCTGGTGAGGAGGAATTGGAGAAGTTGTATATGATCTAAGTATACTGTGTAAATGTATGGTATTACAAAATAATAAATAAATATATAAAGTAAAAATACCATGGCAAACAACTAAACAAAAATGAAGCAACAGAGCAAAGCAAAACAAACTAGAACAATTGTGCCAAACTAGACTGCCATATAAAAGAACTGTGCACATTTGAGGAATACAATAGAGTGAACCCGAAGACAAATACTCACGTCTGTAATCACCACTACAGTTAATGCTTCCAACACATCCACCAGCTGCAAATGTTTCCTCCGGACCCCTATTTATTTTTTTGCCTTTAAAATATTTTTCTCAGTTTTTGAAATTTTCATATATTTGTTCAATGTGTCTTGATCCTATCAATCTACTTTCTCTGACAAGTCACCATAATGTCCCCATTCTATTTCTTTTCAACTCTATGCTCTCTTTTTGTTATTGTTATCAATAATTCTGAGTCCAGTGAGTGCATGGAATGTGGGCTGGTCACTGGGGCATGGCAACCTACCCGAGGCCAAGTCCTAAAGGAGAGTGACCCCCTTGCTCAGCAGCCACCAGCTGCCAATACCTAACGGCAGAGATTTCTGGACTGCTTTCCCGTTTATGCTGGAAGTTCGACTAGTTTGGTCTTGCGCAGGCACCGTAAGTGCTGCCTGCATCCACCGTGTTGTGTCGTGTTGTGTCGTTGTGTCCGGAAGTCAGCACTTCACAGTTTTCTTCTGTTCTTTGCACTCCTCCGACCGTGTTGCCCGATCCTTCCATAGTGGAAAGTGGATTCAGCAGACGATTCACTCACAGCTGAGCCCTCATTGTTACATACAGATACTGGATACTTTGCCCAGTTATGAGTCTGAATTAACTGATACCTATTGTAAAAAGAAGCCTTTCTGACCAAAGTCGGGAGCAATGTAGAAATCTATTTCCATAAGGTTTCTTCATTATCTTCCACTTCCTGTCCTCTCCCTGCTAAAAATAAACCCACCATCAAGATTTGAGCATGTGTCTCTGAACTGGTCTACTTTGCTAATTAATCTTATGAAGTCTTGCATTTATGTTTGGTATGAGAGACGAGAAAAGAGAAGTACTGTGAATGAAAAGAAAGGTGAAAAAGCCGAGAATGAAGACACCACCCTGAATTCTCGAGCTGTGCCTCGGTGGAACTGGCTGTGTGGGGAGCTGAGCAAGGCTCTCCATGGTCTGCTTGTCCTGACTAAATAACATACTGCACACGAGGTGGATTAATCAAGATAAATGTACTTTCTTAGAGCTGTGGAAGTTTCAAGTCTTTTTTATTTATTTATTTATTTATTTATTTATTTATCTATTTATTTATTTATTATTAATTGGATAACTTTATTTTAAAAAACAGATAATGTACAGATTTTAAAAGCATTTTTGCATAAAAGTATATGAATACATTTTTGTCAGTACTTGATTTTTTTTTCCGGTTTCATAGTGTGCATTAAAATCTTACTAGTTACAATGAGCATAAAGTACATGTAAAACAAGATGTAACCTGGAAATAGTCAAAGTTTTCTTGGTGTGTAAAAATGAAACATAATGATTTTTCTTTTTTTTTTTTTTTTTGGCCTTTGTTTTTCTTGAACTTCATATAGTCTGTGAGTTGTTTCTGGGGTGTTCAGAGCTTTCTGGGGTGGGTATCCAATTATCAGTGACTGCATATTATGTCTGTTCTTTTGTGACTGGGTTACCTCACTCAGGATAATATTCTCGAGATGCATCCATTTTATTAAGAATTTCATAAAGTCATTGTTTCTGATAGCTGAATAGTACCCCATTGTGTAAACATACCACAATTTTTGTATCCATTCATCTACTGAAGGACATCTGGGTTCTTTCAAGCTTCTGGCTGTTATAAATAGGGCTGCTATGAGCATTGTGGAACATGTGTCCTTACTGTTGTTGGAGCATCTCTGGGGTATATGCCCAGAAGTGGAATAACTGGGTCTTCAGGTAGTACTATGTCCATTTTTCTGAGGAACCGCCAGACTGATTTCCAGAGTGGTTGTGCCAGTTTACAACCACACCAACAGTGGAGAAGTGTTTCTTTTGCTCCACATCCTTGCCAGCATCTGCTGTCATCTGAATTTTTGATCTTAGCCATTCTCACTAGTGTGAGGTAGAATCTCAGGGTTGTTTTGATTTGCATTTCCCTGATGACTAAGGATGTTGAGCACTTCCTTAGATGCTTCTTGGCCATTCGATATTCCTCAGTTGAGAACTTTTGTTTAGCTCTGTATCCCATTTTTTAATAGGATTGTTTGATTCTCTGGTGTCTAACTTCTTGAGTTCTTTGTATACCTTGGATATTAGGCCTCTATCAGATGTGGGGTTGGGAAAGATCTTTTTCCAATCTCTTGGCTGCCATTTTGTTTTCTTGACAGTGTCCTTAGTCTTACAGAAACTTTGCAATCTCGTTAAGTCCCATTTGTTAATCTTTGACCTTAAAGCACGATCCATTGGTGTTCTGTTCAGGAAATTTTCTTCTGTGCTTATGTGTTCTAAGGTTTTTCCTACTTTCTTTTCTAATAGTTTCAGTGTATCTGGTTTAATGTGGAGATCTTTGATTCACTTACACTTGAGCTTTGTACAAGGAAATAAGAAAGGGTCTATTTTCATTCTTTTGCATGCTGAGTGCCAGTTGGAACAACAGCATTTGTTGAAGAGGCTGTCCTTTTTCCATTGAATATTTTCAGCTCCTTTGCCAAAAATAAAGTGGCCACATATGTGAGGGCTCATTTCTGGATCTTCTATTCTATTCCATTGATCTACATGCCTATGTCTGTATCAGTACCATGCAGTTTTTAACACAATTGCCTTGTAATATAGCTTGAGGTCAGGGATAGTGATTCCCGCAGATATTTTCTTGTTGTTGAGGACGGATTTCGATATTTTAGGTCTTTTGTTATTCCAGATGAAAGTGCACATTGCTCTTTTCAACTCTGAAAAATTGGGTTGGAATTTTGATGGGGGTTGCATTGAATCTGTAGATTGCTTTTGGTAAGATGGTCATTTTTACAATGTTGATCCTTTCAATTCATGAGCATGGGAGATCTTTCCATTTTCTGAGATCTTCCTCAATTTCCTTCCTAAGAGAGGAAGTTTCAAGTCTTAAAAGTGCATGGCCAAGTTAAGATTCAGATACGTCTCTGTGCTATGCACATGGTCAGGCTCTTACTGACTTATCTCATGCTTTGGGAGTTTTTGTGTCCCCAGAGAACCTGCCTCTTGTCAGGATACCAGTCAGACTGGATTAGAGCTGACCCTAACACATGTCACCTTGCTCACTCCCATGAGAGCCTTTAGTCTTTACTGGTAGTCACATTCTGAGGTTGGGGCCCCAGCCTCCACTTCAGAGAGTGGGCAGCACAATCCAGCCCATGGAAAGGCAATTCTTACGGGGCTTTTTAAATTTTATTTTATTTTATTTTTTTTATTTTGACAGAATGTGGCGAAAAAAAAAAGAGTTGAGGATGTAAATGACTACAAATCTTCAGATCGAAATGAACTGGGGCTAGCCTACTGAAGAATGAGGGTGATTACTAACCCATTATGCAAATGAAGAAAACTAGATAAGAAATGTAAATGGACAATTTGAAGTGCAAGTGACGTTAGGCTGCACAGTGAATGCATGGCGAGTCATCAGGGCAGTCATGCATTTGCAGCGTCGGAGAATTAGCTTGTCAAAATTGCTTGCACTTCTCATGTTTTCGCGGTTTGTTTTGAAACCTTTTTGCAATTTGTAGTCGAAGGGATTTATGGTACTTCCTTTATTATTTTTGGAAGAAAAACAGCCATGGAAGGAAAGTGTAAACATTAAACAAAATGAAGCTCTAATTGAGGTTGTTATTTAGTAACAAAGGAAATATTTACCTGGTATCCAATGTATAATCTTTTAAAATGTAATAAAAATATTTAGTTAAGATAAGCATCTAGTAAGGTGTTTATCTCATTTTTATTAAATTTTAGAAAACCAATATTGCCACAATTATAATAAAAATTACACAAACTATTGAGTTTTTTTTTAACTTTTATCATTTTCAAATTAAAAATAATCTTTAATACTTGGAACGCCAAATGTTCAAATATTTCTAGAAGAATTGAAAATGTATTTATTATCGCTTGTCAATTTGACATATAGCATGCATTCCCTGTGCTGTTACTTTTTTTTTTCTTTCTTTTTCTTTTTTTAATCTGGCTCTTGTTTTCATTAACAAGGCAAGACTACCTTACCCAACTCAAGAGCCTTGCACTTGAAAGTGAGATGGTGAATTAGTTTATCATTGAGATTATGTGGTATGAAACATATCTCATACATTTAACTGGATCTTTTCAGTGTAAATAAAGCTGTAAATTAAGTTACAAAAATTATCAGTTGATTAACTCAGTCTTTACTTATTCAATTTGTCATCCAAAAATTTCCTCAAACTTCAAATTCCTCTAACTTGAAGCAAACAAAACATGTTTTGTTTTTTTTTTTCCCCCAGATTACTTGTTTTAGGTATACAGTGGAAAAGACACAGCTGCTGGACATACAATCTTGGTCTTACATTTGTTTGCTGGTACAACTCTGGGAAAGTTGTTGAATATGTCTGTGTCTCAGTTTCTTGTGTGAACTGGTATTGCATTAATGCTTTCCTTGAGGATTAAATGAGGTAGCTGTTGAAAAGTGCTTAGAAGGATATGTGCCCATCATTAACATCACAGGTGTTAATTTACATGATGCTTTTATTGTTAGCTGAAGTGTGTGTGCCCTCCTCCACCCTTCTGCACTGAATAGCTGCACAATTAAACCAAAACCTCAGAACCTTTTCACTGATACATAGTATTCCATAAGAAAGGAAGCTCTTAATCTGGGAATTAAGACATCTCCAAACCAAATTTGAGAAAGATCTGCCCTTGAGTGTCAATGAATCCCGAACTGGCATTTCCCCACATCCTGAGCAGCAAGTATTATGTTTGGCTGGCATGCAAAAATTGAGCTGGCTACAGAGAAGTCTGGGCAGGATTGGTTATAGTTTCCTAGAAAGAAATTGTTTTAGAAGTCTGAGAAGCACAGAATAGACTCTTCCCAATGCTTCATAGACATGAGCTGCTTGACATGCGCGACTGAATTTGAAAAATGCAGGTCACCTGCAGCATGGACATCATGACCTCCCAGCATCCTCAGGGCAACTTCAGCAACCGAAAACTTACATTCCCACGCATAGGTGTATGGTGTCCCTAGGAAGATGGACTCATGGATTTTGACTGATAACAGACCTAGCCTTGGAGCTTGCCTCATCTGATGGCTAAGAAATCACCAAGGGTTTATTATTGGTTTTGAAAATGTGTGGCTTCTTCAGACTTGTATAATTATCCATTAGCTTCTTTGGACCTTAGTTCCCCACAAATAAGTGAAGGGAAAGACTTATTTTTCTTTAATCGAAAATTATTTTTTTCATACAATATATGCTGATAACAGTTTCCACCCACCCCTACCCCCGTCCAGTTTCCTGTGCTTTCTTATTCTCTTTGGAAAACAAAGATGCAAACAAAACTGCATAAAGAAAAACTAAAACAGCAGCAACAACAAAACCAACAAATCAAAGAAGAATCACAAGAAATATGCACACATTCCCATTCTCACAAATGAAACCAGTAAAGGTACAAAATTGGAAATCGTAATATAAAAGCAAAACACTCGTAAGTCAAAAGTGTCTAAACAAAGCAATATGAGACAAAATGTCTACAAAAGTACCGCTGAGTTCATTTTGTGTTGGCCAACTCCTGCTGGGTATGGGGTATATCCTTAAGTGTGATTAATATGCCCAGTGAAATGCTATAAAGAAAAGTTGGCATTTGATGTGAGAACCTCAAAGATACAAACAGGAAAACTGGGAAATAGTTAACTATTAGTCCAGAAGACCCAAACCATGAGCCCGTTGTGTCTTGTTCTTCTTTCCCCGGTATAGTTCCTTATAAACAACCGCTTAGTCTTGGATCTAGAAATAAGGCCCTTTGGATAACCACAAATATTTGATTGTAGCTCCACATTTAGGGTTTAAAGTGTCTGTGGCATCAGTGTTGAGCGAGAACTTATTTAATGTGTTAGACTGAATGAGCAAGTTGATTCAGAGAAAGATGGGAGATGCCGTACACATTTTTACCATAAGGTGGGAGTTAAGTACTTAAGCTCCTTCAGGCTCTAATGCATAAGTTATAAACCAGATCACAAATTGCTTTAAGTGTGCCAGCACTCTTGCTGACTCATTTCAATTGTCCATGAACAGTGGGGGTGGGGAGACTGCCAGAGGGAGAGAGAAGATCCAGCACAAAAAAAAAAAAAAAAAAAAAAAAAATCCGTATGCATTTAGAAAGGTGGCATCAGCTGGGTGGTGGTAGTTCAAGTTAGTTCCAGAACTTGGGAGGCAGAGGCAGGTAGATCTCTGTGTGTCTGAGGCTAGTCTGGTCTACAGAGTTAGTTACAGGATGAGGACAGTCAGGAGTACATAGAGAAGGCATATCTCAAAATAAAATAAAATAAAACAAACCATACAGCCCCCAAACCAAATCAACATCGTCAACAACAACATCCAAACAAACAAAAGAGAAAGGTATCATCTAATGGTGTAGATATAGGGGCAATATTTATTATTATAATAATCTTATTTTCCTTTGAAAAAGAGCACTATCAGAAGCAAAAAGAAGATACATGCATTAGGACACTGACCACAAGTTCAGCAATCAGAAAATTATTAATTAGGGCAATAATATTTTGATTGACGTTCCTGATAACTTGCTATATGAGGGAGCTTGCTTTGCCTTAAATATGCTTGAGTATGTGATGAGGCCTTTGAAAAAGTCCGTGGAACTATATAGAGGTATAACATATAACTTTGTCTTTGTCATTAAATGTACTCAATGACGCAGCTATGAATATGGGGTCACAAGAATGTTTTAAACCTTCTGAGCCTATAACTTTGTTAATTGTAAGCAAATGTTCAGTGCAGTGCTAAGCGATTTCAATATTTTATGTCTGTGGTTAGGTGAGGGCGGGGAGAAGGCCTTATCTGTTTTGCCAGCTGTGAGATACTCACTTGAAAGCCATTGCAATTTTGTTACTAAAGAAAATCTCAACCACATGCATAATCAACTCGAGGAAAACACTTATCAACCAACAAGAAGATTCCTTCTTTGTATTCACTTCAGGCTTCTTAAAGCTAATGATCTATGAGACAACATCATTCAGAAAGAAAAAAAGTATCTGCACTAAGTTTCTTCTGCTCATAGGCAGATAAGAAATCACCCCGAGGCTTCCTTTCAGAATATAGGCAGCAAGGTTTTGTTGTGGCCAGGGGGCGGGGCATGCACAGTAATGTTCAGGCAGATCCCAGCAACCATTTGTCAGTCTTTAACACTTTCCCTTCTGTCAGTTGTGTATGCCAATTGAATATATATGAGGTACCATATAGGTACCATGAAAACCTTCCTAGGGATCTGTATGGCATCACATAAATCTATAAGCTTAGGATCAGACCTTCAGTGTCTGAAACAGTGATTTCAGTCTACTTACTATATTCAGTGGAGAATGTGATAAAATGATGAACTCCATATATACATTTTTTTTTGACTGAGGGCAAATAATACTTGGTTACATAGGAAATACATCGATAGTAACTGCTTTATTCCAAGACCAGAAGAGAATGCAGCTTCCTTCTACAAGCAAACCTTACCTACACTGTTCGGGAGTAAAGCTGTGCACCCAGGGCTTCTCTATATTCCAGCCAGAGAGATTAAAGGTGTGTCTGTATTCCAGACAAATCACACAGACCCAGAAGGTGTTTTGGATGCAATCCCTGGGCAGAGCAGCCTTATTCTACTCTACCGTTATGAATTGTAATATACATGTTTTTGAAGATTGAGGTTTGCCAAAGGGGTCCTAACTCATAGGTTGGGAACCACACCTTTAGCGTCTTTTCAAAGTCCTTTAACATTGCTGTGGACTTATTCTCAGTTTTCCCTGAACCTCATTCCACTTGAAGTTTCTTTAAAGGAAGTTTTTTTGGCCATATTACCTGCAGGATTCCTGTCCACACGGTGTTGTTTAGCACTGGATCTTCGTATCATCCCTCTATCCCGATTGTCACTCTCATTCTCAAGAGCTTGCCACCTCCCTAGCACAGGCAGACATTTTGCTTCTGAGTCTTATAGACTCGTGTGTGTGTGTGTGTGTGTGTGTGTGTGTTTGTGTGTGTGTGTGTGCGTAAAACACTGGGCATGCAGCATCTTCAGTAATCTTCATTACCTTTTAAGGTGGATACTATTATCCATCTCATTTTGTGGATAAGTAAATAAGAAAAACCAGTTCTCATCCAGCCTGTATGTAATAAGTCCTTGGATTCTTGCTTCTGTCTTTGGTGACAGGATGTATGGAACACAAAGCTATAGGAAGGCAGAAGGTAAGGGGTGTAAAAGAGTTGAATGATTTAGAAAACTAGAAATGGTTTTCTAAACTATCAGAAGGGGTATTAAAGTTCATAAGGACCAAAGGCTTCCTTGCATGGACTTAGAATGATGGGGTAGAAGTCACATGGTTGGTTATTGTTTGGGAGGATGCTAGAACCCTTCTAGCTTTATGTTTTATGCTTTTTTATGTAAGTCTAAAATCATGGAAGCAATGGCTTAAGGATCATAAATGGGTGAGTCCTTTTGACCCCTGTATCGCCAAGTTGAGGACAGAGGAAAGAAACTGGGAAGGAACTGAAATGAGTATTGTGGGTAAATGAAGTGTTTTATGGAGCCGGATGGCTCTGATTACACTGTAACCACTCTTTGTTGTAGCAACAGCTGGAGCTTGCTTTTGAGGTCTATGCTTCAGTCCTCCTCTCACCTTGGTCTCCATACGCTGCCAGGATGGGTGTGGTGTGGTGATGGAAGCTATTCCTTTGTGTTTTAGTTAGGGTTTTACTACTGTGAACAGACATCATGACCAAGGCAAGTCTTATAAAGGACATTTAATTGGAGCTAAGTTACAGGTTACGAGGTTCAGTCCATTATCATCAAGGTGGGAACATGGCAGCATCTAGGCAGGCATGGTACAGACAGAGCTGAGAGTTCTGCCCCTTCATGTGAAGGCTGCTAGTGGAAGACTGACTTCCAGAAAGCTAGGGTGATATCCTTAAGGCCACGCCCACAGTGACACACCTACTTCAACAAGGCCACACCTCCAAATATTGCTACCCCCTGAGTCAAGCATATACAAACCATCACACACGAGAAAAAAAAAAAAGGATCTCTCCAAGAGTATAGGGGTGGTTTTATCAAGATGTAGCCCATCTTCAACTTCCCCATCAAATTTTTTTTAGTGAAGAAATGAAAATTTGGTTGGGTAAATAATTCATCACTTTTGGATAAAAAGCTAGATAATCATAAAGAAATATGAAAGAAGGAGGAGGAGAGGAGCATCAGCATGCCACTGTGTTATGAGAACTGAGCTAGGGATATGTGTCCTTATGTAAGTCCAGGTAATTTTGTTCTTGAGCATATCTTGAGGGGAAATCTATCTTTAGATTTCCTCTATGGTCTTATTGAAATCTCTAATTCTGGACTTCTAGGACTGGGTAGGCATTATCTTAACCTTTAGAAATAGATTGGTTAGATGTTTTCTTAAGGGTATCCAGAATGTGTTGAGCTTCGATACAACTGTGGAAACCACTCTCAGGTTCAACCATGATTAGATACTCGGCTAATGAGGCCATCTCTCAGCACCCTCATTTGAACTTATTTATGCAAATACAGATGATGGTTTTTATTTTATTCTTCTTCAAGTTTATTCTAAATTACTGCTGGATGTTACAATTTTCACTAGCCTTGCTCCCCTTTCAGTTTTCCAGAGCACAAGTTGGTAAATGTTACAGTGTCACTATGGTTGTGTGTGTGTGTGTGTGTGTGTGTGTGTGACGGAAACAGAAACCAATGTGAAGATAATTTCCCTGAAATAATAACTGTTGTGGAATTGTTCTACCTTCTGGCCTTTGTGACATTCCTCTGACAATGTCAGGAATTTCTCTGCATCCGTTTCTATGGAGCTCAAAGTCATTAACAGATGTGATCTGATTATCTTCCTAAATCTCTGGATGTAACCACATCAGGGTTTGTCCCTATGCTAGACTCTCAGAATCATCAGGATTTATGTGAAATCCTCTTCAAATCATATCAGCACTTGAGACTTCTGTTAGTCAAGGTTCCTGGGTCTTTGTCTACATAGGCCAAGATGTACATGGTGCTCATGTTGGTCTTTCAAAGACATCTTTCTCTAAGGATTGTTGCTCTCCTGTAAAGAGGTGAAAGAAGAAATATTCCACAGAGCCTACACTTACTCTGCTTCTTCACTGAATAACATGAAGTCTGGCACTTGAGTGAGAATGCTCTAGAATGTTTTACCTTAAAAGTGATTGGAATGCAGAATGTGACTGAGTCTTATAGCTAGGATGCAGGTGGTTCTTCTCTTTATAACGGGGCCTTACCTGGCACTTTGAGGGTGAACTAGTATCATTTACTGTGTTTATCTCAAAGGGGCCATCAATTATCCAGAGAATCCAGTGCATGTTAGATTTTATTAACTAAGCAAATGTGTTGTAGCACAGGCCTTCTAGGAAAGAACTGTGTGGCAGCTCGATGTCTGCTCAGGGATGTCGCAGGCCATTTAAGGGAAGCTGACTGAGAGTCAGATCAATACGGTCTTACGGTTGGATCCATCTGTATTCTCACTTTGTAATGGCGTGGATATTCAGAATGTTTTCATTTGAGAGGAAGCATGATATTTCAGTTAATCTTTTTTTTTTTTTTTTTTTTTTTACAGAAATTCAGCTACATTTGCAAAGTGTTCTTCGTCTTGCAGTTGGTTATATAGACATTGTCAGCTGTGCTTTTCTTAATACCTCATACCAATAATGCTAGTTTTAGAAGACTATTTTATGCTCGTGTGACGATACCTCAGCTGTTTCTTTTGTTCTGATGCTTATTCTAGCTTTGCAGCAGACCCCTACGCCCGTTATCCTGGAAATTAGTAGAGAGAATGAAACATACAGAAGCAGGGAAAGCACAGCAGTCCGGTTGCCAAGGTCTAGTAGTGCTTACTGTCTTTTTAAGGATTAATCCAGTGGTGTTTACAGGTAGTGTCATAACTTCGTGGGGCTCGGATTTGCTGAGGTGGCTGGTGACGTTCAATCTTGTTTATTTTTTCCTCCATACTTAGATTTGTTCTGTAAACAGAACATTAAGGATTACGATTCGGTAGTCCCTCAGACAAGCTCCACATTCATGTCTCTCCTCGGGATCTTTAGTCCATTGAAGGCTTGTTTTCCCAGTGTAGGGGATGCCAAGGTGCTGAGGTGGGAGAGGGTGGTTGGGAGAGGGAGCACCTTCATGGAGGCATTGGGAGGGGGAGGGAGGATGGAATTGGGGAAAGGGGAAGAACATCTGAAATGTAAAAGCAGAGACTATCCAATACAAAAACAAAACAAAAAAAACCAAAACAGACAAACAAACAAACAAACAAACAAATCCATGACTCTCTTCGATGATTGTCATTGCTGTGGTTGTAGAACTTCTTTTATGGTTGTTTTAATTGTCACTCCAGTATTTAAACAATGGTCTCATGTGCAGAAGGGCTCAAAACAGAAGGCTATGTGTAGAAATATTTTTCTTCACTCTTAGTTCTTCACTTAAACAATGACAGAATTTGTGGCGGTGTGCTTTTGGTCTGAAAACCCTGTCTTTTTTACCTCAGGGACATGAGTGCAGAGATAACTCAGTAACACAGGACTACTGACCAAAGCTGAAGCTGCTGAGGGAACTATCTTCAGTTTTCTTCTCAGTCTGGGTTGGTTGGGAATCAGGATTTATTTATTTTTTATCGTCAATCAATCTTTTTTTTTTTTATAAAACAACTTTATTTTACAAAACAAAGATAAATGTACAGATTTTAAACATTTTTTGCTTAAAATTATACATTTTTTGTCAGTAATTTTTTTCAGATTTTTAACATATTTTTTACATAAAACTATATGAATATATTTTTTAGTCAGTACTTGATTTTTTTCAAGGTTTGATTGTATGCCTTGAAAATTTAATAGTTACAATGAGCTAAAGTACATGTAAAACAAAATGTAACATGGAAATAGTTAAAGTTTTTTTGTTTTGTAAATTTTTTTTTTTTTGTTTTGTTTTCTTTATTTCTTGGACTTCATACAGTCTGTGAGTTGTTTCTGGGGTAGTGCAAGCCTCTGGGGTTAGCATCCCTCGTCAATCAATCTTAAAGTAGAAATTATAACTACAATTTTGAAATGGGAAAGATGTTAATATTTATGTATTCTGAGCTGACATATTTTTATATGTATTGAGGAGAAGAGGTGCAGTTGCTACTTTCTGGTCATTTTAACTCAACCAGATGCCCTCGAGCTCCCAGGGACTAAACCAGCAGCCAAAGATTATACATGGATGGACCCATGGCTTCAGCTGCATAGGTAGTAGAGGGTGGCCTTGTCAGACATCAATGGGAGGAGAAACCCTTGATCCTGGTAAGGTTTGATGCTGCAGTGTAGGGAAATGCCAGGGTGGGGAGGTAGGAGGGAGTGGGTGAGTGGGTGGGGGAGCACCCTCATAGAAGCAAGAGGAGGGAAGGTAGAGGGTTTCTGGAGGGCAAATTGAGAAAGAGGATAACATTTGAAATGTAAATAAATACAATACCCTCCCCTAAAGAATGAAAAGGGAGGGTACTGGAGAGGCTCATCAGGGGCTGAGAGTGTGAACTGTTCTTACCCAGGACCCAAGGCCAGTTCCCAGCACCCACTTTGGGTAATTTACAATTGCTTGTAACTCCGCCCCAGGATATCTGACATGCTGATGGGTACCTGACCATACATGCACTTATCCCCAGCATGTAATTAAAATAAAATATATCTTACATGAATAAGGAAAGGCAGTGACAGTAAAGAATTTCCTGAAAATAATGAGACTGAGGGCTAAAACATTGACATCTGTCACTAGAATACTATAGCCAAAACATTACACTTAAAGTATATATCTTAAATATCAATTTGGTATATGATTCTCCTATGGAGCAGGCATTTCAATAATCTGTATTCATGTAAGTAGATCTTCCGGCTTATATGTAGTGGTTTTGAAAGCCTGGATTTAGTCGGGCAGCCTCCAATAGGGTTTTTAATTAGTTCAATAACTATTGATTGAAGCATTGTGCTGCAGGGACAAAGATGACTCAAAAGAGTTCAAAGTAGCTATTAAGGAAACAAAAGGATAAAGTGAGAACATTCTGTATGTTCAAGTGATTGTGAAAAGGAAAATCTGGACAATACTCTGGGTGTGTTGTGGGGCTGTCCTAGGCATGCAAGGGTGGGTGCCTGCACCTTTCCGGGAGATCACATTTATTTTGCCTTAATTCCAAAACTGCCTTCTTTCAACGAATCTGATTTTGACTGAGGTCTTTGCCTTGCTTGGTGGTGTTTTTGACCAGTTGGGGTTTGGTGGTTTATTGTAGAAATTTGTTTCCTGGCCTGAGTTCTGCCTTTGATTATGTAATCTTTGAGCTGTTTGACCATCGTTCATGTCCTCTTTATCTTTCATTTTAAAATCCAGAATAAGACAGAGAGTAAAGTGCTGAGAGACTCGAGGAAGAAAAACAGAGTAATGGAAAAGAAAATTATATGACGTGTTAGTGCACTCAAGGTATGGTGTCTGGTCCTCCAGGAAGTCCTGCCCAAGTTCTGTCCATATCAGAATGGCCCTCCTGGCCCATGTGGAAGTATCTGTTGTTCATCTATGGTACTGGAAGTTGAAATTAGGGCTCTGTGCAGATAACAGAAATACCATACTATTGAGAGATTTTGTCAGCCTGTGGGTTTTTTTTTTTTTTTTTTTTTTTTTGTTTTTTTTTTGTTTTAAATGAATGAGTCAGAAAGACCTTTCCAAATCCCCTTTCAGGTACCCCAATAAAATCTAGCAGAGAACTGAGCTAGTCTTAAATATAGCTAGAAAAAAATTTTTAATTTAAATTATTTTATTTATTTATATTCTAGTCATTTCCCCCCTCAGTCCCTCAGTCACTCCCCCCCCCCCCACAGTCCCTCATCCTATTCCTTCTACCTTTTTGCCTCCGAGAGGGTGCTATTGCCCGAAACAGGTCTCTACCTTTCCTGGGGCCTCGAGTTTCTCAAGGATTAAGCACATCTTCGCTCACTGCGGCCAGACCAGATAGACCTCCGCTACATGTGTGCCAGGGGTCTCAGACCAGCCTGTGCATGCTCCTGGTTGGTGGCTCAGTCTCTGGGAACTCCCTGGGGTCTGGGTTAGTTGAGACTGTTGGTCTTCCTATGGGATCACTCTCCCTTTCAGCTTCTTCCATCCTTCTCCCAATTCAACCATAGGGGTCTTGACTTCAGTCCAATGGTTGAGTGTGTCTGCGTCTGTGTCAGTCAGCTGCTGGTAGGACCTCTCAGAGGACAGCCATGCCAGGCTTCTGTGTCCCTCCAACCCCCATGAGATGGATCCCAAGTTGGGCCAGTCACTGGACCTCCTTTCCTTCAGTCTCTTCTCCATTTTTGTCCTTCCAGATCTTTTAGACAGGAATTTTGACTGTAGGTTAGTAACCCTGTCCCTCCACTTGAGGCCTTGTCTGTCTACTGGAGGAGAACTCTTGAGTTCTCTTTCCCCAGTGTTGGGCATTTTGGCTAGGGTTATCCCCCTCCCCCAGTGACTCCCGAAAGTGCTCACCTCCTGGGTCTCTGGTACTCTCTAGAGGGTCCTTCCTCCCAATTCCTGGAGGCAGATTATTTCCATTCATTCTCTTGGCCCTCTGGGCTCCTCCTATCCCCTCTCCCCATATCTGATCCTGTTCCCCTTTTCTGCTCCCCCTCCCCTCTCCCACATAGGTTCCTCCATCCTTCTACCTCCTGTGAGTATTTCTTTCCCCTTCTAAGTCAGGTTGGAGCCTCCTTTCTTGGGCATTTATCTAGTGGATGATTTTCCTCCCTTTTGTTTGTTGTTTCAGAATAATCTAGAGACTAAATGGGAACTTTTCTGAACACCATTAATACATATCCAAAACCAGATGCAAAGCTCTTGGATGACCAGAACAAAACAATGGTGCTTATGCTACCCTCACACATAGATCCAAGGCATGAGGCTATTAAAACGTCGGTATTTTAAAAATCACAAGCACACCTTAATTACTCAATGAATAAGCATTTCAGAGAGCACAGTTGTGGAGCTTGCACAAAAACTTCTAACACTGCACTAAGGTTGAAGAAATAACGTCAGTGATATAAAATGGAAGTAAAACGGGAAGGTGTCTTAAGGTGTATGGCTTCTGTGCTTGAAATGACACCGTAGATGTGTTTGAGATGATGAGGTAGGACAATCCAGCTGTGGTTCCAGGTGGCGATGTATGGCAGACTGTCAGACGAATTGACTTTGGTTATACGCAAACACAATGCTCAGAAGGTTCAGTTCCTGATTTCCCAAAGCAGTTCATGTGCTTACCTTGTTTATTTATGCCAGAGTTTCTGAATGATGATGGAAGGGCTCCCTATTTCCTCCTTAGGCAGCCAAATACTTTTTTTTTAATTGAAAGATATTCCTAGCACCTGGGTAGAGGATAATTTGTGAAATGCACTATACTTTTGTTTCCCTTTTTTATTAGCACATATATACATTTTATAAAGTAATAGGTTTCATGACATTGTCACACATTTGTATCATGCACTTTGATCATAGCTACTCCCCAGGTATTTACTGTTCCTCTCCCCCTTTCAAATTCAAAACTAAAAATTACATCGTTTTATCTGTGTGTGTACATGCAGGAGAGAGAGCCACATGGTGTTGTGTGGCGGTCAGGGGACAACTTTTGGAAGCTGTTTCTTTTCTCCCATCCTGTGGGTCCTGAACATCGAAGTGAAGCCTTGGTAACAGGTGCCTTCCTCTCTGAGCCATCTCGCCAGTCCCTTTGTTCCTTCTCTTGCTGGTCCTTGTCTTTCCTGTTGTCCCGTTTTGCTTTCATGCTCTATTCCTTTAAAATCAAGATCCCACAGCTGAGAGAATCCATAATTATTTGTCTTGTTCACTTCTAAGATTTATACTGTTTGGTGTCTGGTTCTTTTGTGATGTTTAGTAGGATGCTCTCTAGAACACCCTTTTCGGATGGATCAGAAGGTCCAAATATCCAGATGTGAGAGGCCGTCTGCACTCTCTTTGTGGTTATATTAGCTGATATGATCTGCTATTCTGCACTGTATCATGTAAAGATATTTCTTTTTGGACAAACTCCGTAAAATTAAAGCCGAAGCTTTGCCCCAGAGAAATAATAAAGGGTGAGAAATTCTCCCTATTTTAGAAGGCAGTTAATCGTCCCTCCTATTTCAAAATTAAGTGCAATTGAGTATATTTCCTTTGCTACTTTATTTCTAAGGAAATATTGTGTGTGAAGAGTCAAATTATTTAGCAGAAACATCAGATGTTGGTCCACCTGTCTGATTACTGTTAAGAACTCTAATCTTGTAGTTAGGTAAATATCTTAATTAGATCACGTGCCATTTCTGATCCAGTAGAGTGCACCCAAAGCCGGAATTTTGCTCAGCAATTTGAGCCTGTGTTGGTTGCTATGGTGCTTGTCCACAAATAGTTAAGCATCTAGCAGTACAGCCCGCAACATCAGATATTTGCAAACCCAGATCCTGAGCTTTGCTAGGGATCTTGGGCCTCAGCTACTTGTTTAGGAAAAATATGTCTCATGAGGCTGTTGTGGGTATGAGGTAACATACTCGCTGTGTGAAGCTTTTGGCAGGAGGTTGCTTGCTGGAGTTTGTTCTTCTGTTATAATATCACAATAAACTTTTTGTTTGCCATCATCTTATGTATTGGCTAAAGTGCTCAAGTGGTTTTAAATTTTTATGTTTTTTCATTTTATATTTATATGATATTATACATTTTATATTTATATTTCATTCATTCATGAAATATTTACTATTACTCAGACATGAAAGAAGCATCGTTACTTCTAAATTCAGTGGGGTTATCCAAATTATGACATTTGAAAGCCACTTAACTAAGTCTAAAATAATCATCTTTCTCATTTTGAGTTATAACTCATGTTATCAGTCCTGTGGTTTGTTAAACAGGAGTCACGTGGGCAGAACACCAACAGTATTTAGAAAAATTCTCTTCAAAATACCGGTCCCTGGAACCTATGACCGTTAGCTGAGTCAGGCTTTGAGGATTTTGTGTATAATTAAGCAACTCCCAGAGGGCATAGGGTTGTGGCTCATTGGGCTAAAATGAACCCAAACTGAGCTTTTCCTTTACTCAGTTTCCCATCCATTAACCATGCCATTCCTGTCTGTCAGCTTCTGTTAGCCACTGAGTGCAGCTTCTGTTCCGCCTTCTGTGATGCACACAGGACCTGCTTCTTCCTGTTTGGTGCACTTGATGCTTTATTTCTCTATTATTTTATCATTTGGGCTTACTGGACAAGTGTGATGGAAAAAAATAACAGCATTTTATAACCACATATTCTGTATCTTTTGCTTTTCAAGTAAGTGCCTAAGTCTCTTATGGATGAGATCGGATGCTCTGGTTTTGTTGTTACTTACCATTCACAGTGAGCCTTACTTCGGCTTCTGACCACACAGGCATGAATGGTCATGACCAACAGACTCACTTCTGCAAGTCTTACCCCTTCCTCTAACCTATTTTGGTTTTTGCCATCTGTGGAATATCAGCATGAGTGATTGAAGTTTTAAGTCTGAATTTCTAACTGCAAATTCCATTCTTTTAATCAGCTAAAATTCTTTGGCATTTAAGCTGACCTTTTCACTAGTCCAAATGAAGCAATTAAAAAATTAATCTTTGGATGTTTTTTAGGGGCCTGCAGTATAAAGCCATAGCATGATATAGCATGTACTTGCCTTGGAAAGCAGACTTTCTCACATTTATCTTTGTATCTTGGGCAGACCAGAGAGGGAAGAGGGGAGAGAAAGGACCATGAGGAGAGGAGTTGTGGAGAAACAACCTGGAGGGAAAAGGAAGATTTTCTTTAAGATTGAGATGAAATAGTAGATATAAGGACACATGGACCAGAATGAGCCAAGACCAGACTCAGATTAAAGGTAAAGGACCATGTGGCTGGGAAATAGTATTATAGGGTTGGAATAGCTCAGAATCTTGTTAATTGAACCTTGTTAATAAAAATACAAAGTCTTTGTTTCAGTTAGTTGGGAGGTAGCAGTGCCCAGCAGCTATTTGGGTACAAATAGGACAGAAGAAAACCCAAAAGAATTACAGCCAACAGTCTACTGTGCACATGTGTTCAAGATTTTACTCCATGAACATAAGTATATTGTTACACCAACTTGTGAACCTCTTCACAGCAAGATTGGTTATCCCAGTGTAGCTGTTGAACTGTAGAAAACAAGTCACTTGACTTAATCTTACTGCCAAGAATGGCTGGTTGGAGTGTCCAGCTCTCACTGTATCCCCAGAATCTGAACAAAACTCACTGATAAGGATATTTCTAACAGAGGTGCTAGAGTCAGTATGCCAGCATGCATGACAAAATCTGTTCTAGTCTGAAATATACCTAAAGAAATTGGAACCCATTTAAACAACAGGACACGGTAAAGTCCCACGTCATCTACAGATCTTAAAGACAGTTTATTTTTAAGTGCTTTATTAGCAAGTGTAAGATTTAAATAGTAATAGTTTAAGTATAATATTTTCATACATATCTGATGTTTTTGATAAAATTCATACCCATCACCCTTCCTTGTCCAGTTTGCCTCCTTTCTGATGCCTTTTTTCTACTCGACTAGTCCATTAAAAAAAAAAAAAAAAAAAGAGTTCCTTCTGAAATGTAGGAGCTGTAGGCCTTTTGGACTTTCTCTGTTTTTGTCTTTCCCTGTCTCTCTGTCTCTCTCTATCTATTTGTCTTTCTCTGTCTACTTGTCTCTCTCTGTCTTTCTGTCTCTTCTTGTCTGTATGTCTTTCCTCCTCATATTCCAATGGACTCTTGTAGACCCTTTTCAGTCCAAAACAGAGATGAAGTGTTTTCATTTTAACAACTATATCACTGCTATGTCAACTGAGACAAATACTACCTAGGGATATGATTTTGTTGATCATAACACTGCTTTGTAAGGAATCAAGAAGGAAGACAAGTTATTTAATCAGAGAAGATAAGAAGTACTCCTTAAAAACAGATATTAATCATTGATGTTAACAATCATATGTAAACATTTATGTAAACTTTCTGGCCAGTTTATAGCTCTGTATGCTTTAACACTTGAACCTGTACCTTCATTACCATAATGACAATGATACTGGTTACATGATTATTTTCACCATCCAGCCTTGGCCTTGAAGAAGTCAGGGTTAAAACACTTTATATACTGTATCCTTTGGTTTTAGCTGGTTCTCACATATACGGTACTGATCATTGATTACTTGGTGTTGGAAGGATGACTCTAGACCTGAGCAGAAAAGCATCTTAGATGGATAATCAATAGTTATAATTAAGCTTATTCAGATAAAACAGACATATAAAAACATGATCCTTATTTTATAGATTCGGAAGCTAGGCACAGAGATATTGAATCCCTCAAGAGAATGCCAAGGCTAGGCATGAAAGAGTTTTAATTCCTAGTCCCATAATTCTCTTTCTGATCTATTTAAATGGAATTCATGGTGGAGGAAAATGAATTGTTTTTAGGTTATATAGGGGAAATACCTGGCAAATAAACCACTTGTGTGCTGTGTTGTATTATGCTGATTCTTTCTGGCATGTTTTTGAGAAACATAATTTGTGCTTAATCTAAGACTTATGACTTTTATGGGGTTTTCTGAAAAAGACTGAGGAAATGAATCACTTCAGAAAAGAGTATAAAAAGGCAATGTTTGGCTGGTAATGCTACATAATGCTTTTATCAACAGGTCATATTTGGACAAATGTCACATCTATATTTATATTCTACAATTTATAGAAAGTTGGATGAGTAAACTCCATGTTGATTAAGTGAAACACTGTTTGACAACCATTAAAGCAGCAAATCATTTTTTTTTCTTAATAGATTTTTTAAACTCCTTTTTTCTTCTTTGAGACAGTGAGAAGGGAAAAAAAAGTTAAGGTAGCTGGATTGATTGATCAACTGGCAGTTTAAAAGAAGATATGTTGTGTAAAGGATTCCAGCAGAAGGAAGTTAGCCTAATAAAAATCAATTAGTTCACACCTTTGGCACATTTCTGAGTCAGAACTGAAAATGAAGATTTCATTAGTTTATGAAAAGTAAAGATCAGTTAAGTGAAGTGTTCTTTTTTTTTCTTTGAAAACACACCAGGGGGCTAGAGAGATGGTTAAGAGCACTGATTGCTCTTCCAGAGGTCCTCAGTTCAATTCCCAGCAACCACATCATGGCTCACAACCATCTGTAATGGGATCTGATGCACTCTTCTAGTGTGTGTTTGGATACAGCTGCAGTGTACTCATATAAAAATTGAAAACACACCAGGGGAGGTAGGGAAGGTCAATGGGAGAATCTTAAGAGAAGTATCAAGAGGTTTTGGTTCAAAGGCAAGAGGTAGGTAGGTACCAAGAAAGCAAAAGAGAAATCACAACAATCAAACAACAAAGACAATAATAAAAACCAAATAGATCTTTTATCTTCTGAGAATTTCAAAGTGACATCTCTGAAGGCAGATATAGGTATTAGATTACCAGCACTAAGAAGACCCAGTCATCTATGGGCTTTAGGCTTCAGCCTAGTATGTCTCCTGGTGACTTTCATGTGATCAAAAAGGAGGGAAAGGATGAAACCTTGTTTTGTGAATAAGATGTGAATGTACCATTGACAGGGTGTCTGTTATCTAATGATAGCCTTTGTTTCAGCTTAAAGTTTAATTAACGCTCTTTTCATCAATTGCTTATTTTTTTAGTAATGCACCAAATATTTTGGTGAGTGTATTTTTGTGAATGTTACTACAAAAAATTATGGATATTATTTTCTAATCAGAGTGGAAACCCATAATTTCAGTCACATCCTTTCTTCTTCTTCTTCTTCTTCTTCTTCTTCTTCTTCTTCTTCTTCTTCTTCTTCTTCTTCTTCTTCTTCTTCTTCTTCTTCTTCTTCTTCCTCCTCCTCTTCCTCTTTCTTCTTCTTCTCCTTCTCCTTCTCCTTCTCCTCCTCCTCTTTCTCCTTCTTCTTCTCTTTCCCTCCCTCTTTCTCCTCAATCTTCTTTATTTTCTTATTTAGTACTTTACTTAATTTTTAATGTGTATGGATATTTTGTCTGCATGTGTGTATGTCCACCTCATACATGTTTGGTGTCTGCAGAGGGCAGAAGAGGACATTGGATTCTCTGGAACTGTAGTGCAGGTGCTTGTAAACTTCCACATAAGTGTTGGGTACAAAACTTGGATCTTCTGCAAGAGCAGCCAGTGTGCTTAACTACTGAGCCAACACTCCACTGACTTTCTTATTTCTTATTCCATTGTTTCATTTGCTTATTATTGTCCTCATTTGGTTTCTGCTTCTGTGATAAAACAATCTGATGAAAAGCAACTTAGCGGAAAAGGCTTTATTTGGTGCATAATTTTATTTCATGGTTCACCATTGAAATGAGGACAGGAACTAAAGGTAGGAACTTGGAGACAGGAACTGAAGCAGAGACTATGGGAAAATGGGGTTTACTGGCTTTTTGTGCATAGTTCACTCAGCTTGCTGTTTTTATACAACCTAGGATCACCTGACCAAGGGAAGCGGCTCTTACACTGGACTGAGCCCTGATGGAGACATTTTTTTCTCAACTGAAGTTCCTTGTTCCCAGGTGACTCTATCTTGTGTCAACTTGACAAACAAACAAACAAACAAACAAACAAACACCCCGAAGAACAAAACAAGACAAAACAAAACCCAGGACAATCATCCTAGGCAGATACAAACCTTGGTATAGCACAACTGTGTAAATATACACTCCCAAGTAACCCAGCCAATATGTATTAGTAACATCCTATGTATCAGGTATGACCTTAAAACCTTATTGAACATAGCATTCTGAGCACTGTATGAGTCTTTCTTTATCCTCTACCTGTGGAATCCTAGGGCTACAGGATTTCTTTATCCTCTACCTGTGGAATCCTAGGGCTACAGGAGGACTTTAGTAAACGCCTCCTATGGAGACACTTAAGCTTCTGCCTTCTTACTTCCATATTCAATTGCTGATTGAAAGCCCAGTCACTACTGGGCATTCTATTGTAAGTTGGAAGACTGAATGAAGCCATATTTAAACTTAAATTTGTGTTAAAATAGTACTGTTTCTCAATGGTTAATTAAATGCTCATTACAAACATTTGATTTTATATTAACTTAGGAATACATAAATAATATTTATAAGTATATATATATATATATATATATATATATATATATATATATATATATATAAATGAATTTTTACTACTTGAAGTGATGGTACTCTCCCCTGGAACGATAGATTATCTAACAAAACTTCCTCTGACAGGCATAGAAAGTTGGCCACAGGGCCCAAGAATTTTCCAAAACAATGTAAACTATTGTTACTGCCCCTGGTTGCTTCTCAAAACATGAAGGAAAATTCTATCGTGGAAGACACTACATACTTCATACACAAAACTTGGAGAAATAGTCCTGGAACTGACTTGCATGTTTCGTCCCTGAGTACCAACTCTCATCTGAAGGTGCCATGTACGCTGCCTAGGGAGATAAGCAACCAAGAGTCCGACCCAGCTGCAAAGCCCATGAACCAAAACAAGTGAACACAGCAAGATATACTCAGAGGTGCAATAGGGCCACTTTTATCTTGGTGATAACCGACAGCCATATAATGAAACTTAAGACTTGCTTAATAAGAGGGAATTCATGCCTGGTGCTGGAAGCCTATATAACTACCCCCACCCCAACTACATCAGAAGATGTAAGCTTTGTGGAGTAATTTCTGAGTAATAACCATGTTTGGCATACTTGCACTTCTATATTATTTCCATATTTCATTCCTGGATATTAAGTTTGAAATGCCTAATAATGCAAGCACATAGATGATCTTGACAGCTATATCTGTGGGAAATTTTCCTACTGAAATAAGTTAAACATACCAAGTCTTTTAGGTTTGCCACACAACGCTAGGTTTTCCAGCCATTTCTCCCTTGAAAACCCAACGGGAATATGTAAAAAGCAGCACAGTTGCAGATTCTAAGCTGCAGATATTCCTTTGTTCTATGATCTTATGATGTCAGTGCACATTTTTTCTTTAAATTCGGTGTCAAGAATTGCTCAGAGGAGATGACGAAAGACCAGTAGTGATGACTAAGTCTGGATTTTTATGTTGCTTTCTTCAGAACATTGAAAACAGCCTTTGGGCTGGGGAGGCAGCTTAGCTATGCATGCAAACTCGAGGCCTGAGTTTGATTATCAGAACCCATATAAAGAGAAAATTGGTCCTGGAGTTTATACTTATAACCTCAGCACTGGAGAGGAGGAAAGAGATACATTGCTAATGTTCATTTGGCTGGACAGCCTGGCATGCCTGGCAAATCGCAGGCAAACAAGGTGGGACACTACTTGAGGAGTGACTTCTGGTACACATACAGTTAACACACACACACACACACACACACACACACACACACACACGGAAATAGTCTTGGTAGGTTTGATTGTTTTAAAACCTCATGGGAAGAACAAAATTATCAACTGTCCGAACCCAACACAGCTCTCAGGGACTAAAACACCAACCAAAGGGTTCGCATGGAGAGACCCATGGCCCGAGGTACGTATGCAGCAGAGGACAGCATTTCCTGGCATCAGTGGTAGGAGAGACCTTTGGTCCAGTGAAGGCTCATTTTCCCAGTGTAGGGGAATGCCAGTGTACTGAGGTGGGAGAGGGTGGTTGGGAGAGGGAGCACCTTCATGGAGGCAACGGGGGGTGGGGGGAGAGGGATGCGATTGTGGGAAATGTAAATGCACAGAATTTCCAATAATTTTTTTTTTCTTTTGGGAAAAACGTCCACACTTCTCCAGGAGATTCAGATAAGGTCAGTTTGTTTGTTTTAAGAGTCCACCCTTCATCAGGAGATTCATGGGCTAATTTGGTCTCTTTTTAAAAAAGCTATCAATGAGAGCCACTATCAGAAATGTTGTGTTTGGTGACATTCCTCTATGGTATTCCATTAGTTTGTAATGCACTTGACAATCTTTTAAACATAGGAATATGAGAAAAAAATTTTCCAGCATCATTTGCAAGGTGGTATCTTGGAGACATGGTCTTTTCATGAAAAAGGAACGAAACAAAACCCCCACCCCAAAATCCAAATGAGCAAAGCCAAACCCAAAACTTGCAAACAAACAATCCAGCCCATCTGGAGCTCATTCAAGGCAGCATTTTAAAAAATACAAACAGAAACAGAGAAATGCTGTTATTTAACATTTAGGGCAACTTATGTAGTAAAAGATGTTTACCCAGAGTTCTTTTTAAAAGTTGGTATCACCATTCAAGCACATGAAGCACTCCCCTAGGTGGCAGGGAGCTTCTGGTGGCAAACTCACACATCTCTCTTAACTTTGTCTTTATCTATATGAAGACAATTCTTGTCTAATAATTCACTAGGACTTTGGTTTTTCCTTACACGGTAATTGATGAAAGCCGCATTCTCAAGTATAAGTCGATGTTGTGAGTGACATGACACGTAGACTTCCAGCCTTTGTTCTCCTGTTACCTTGTGTTCAGGAAACTGCTTCCCTCTCAGGGAGTGAGAGCTGAGTCTCCCCTGCTGTCCTGTGAAAGGAACAGGCTTGCTTCACTTTAAGCTACTCTTCTATCCTCAGGTTAGAAGATGTTTACTATTACTTAGAAACACCAATTAGTTAGTGGTCGTGAAGCTCTTTGAGAAAGAAGTTTATCGCTCTATGTGATTAAAGGGCTATTATCTGTCTGCTATTCGTAAACACCTTGAGGTGCAATTAACGTTGTTTTAAAAAATATATTTTGTTTGGACTCCACAGGATGCTGTTATTATCTTGTAAGTTAGAGAGGATTCTGAGAGCTGTAATTAGATTAGAGTAATCAGAAGGGATGGGAAGGAAACATGATGCAACTCGGGATAGGGCCTGAGAAAAGATATGGACAGGATGGACTAGATAGGGAAAGGCTTGAGAATGGAAGCACGTGGCCGTGAGGAACTCCCTCAGAGGGGAGATTTCATAACATCACAGGCATGGCACCCTGTTGGCCAGAAGAATTTGCAGTGTAAGGCAGAGCTCTGGTGTGTGGCTGTGTCTTTAGCAGCTCTGGTAGGGACCCTGACTTTGTTTCTGATGAACTGTGAGGGCTTTGACAAATCACCTGTTCCCCTGGAAGTGCTTTCAAACCTGTGAAAATGGGACAGTAGCAATTTTTAGGATGGTGCGGACATTAGAAATCGTGTGTGACAAATGCTATCTGCTGAGTCCCATTGAGCATGGGTGCCCAGCTTAGAGACAACTGAGATCATTGTGTGGGGGGTGTGTGTGAAATGAGCATAAGGTGGAGAAAATAAGACCAATCCCTGTGAGCTTCATTTAACAAGGTTACTTGAACTGGCTTTGCATCGTAATGATTTAACTTGGCATGGACTAAAAAGCCACTGTTTGTGTTTACAAGGGGCCCATCTCACCGTAGGTACACAACTCAATGGGAAGAATGTCTTTGGCAGGACAAGTAGAGACAAGGGCAGGTAGAGAAGAGCTTTAGGAGGTAAGACCTTTTGACTTTTAGGTCATATTGTGTGAGGGATAAGTTGTGTTAGATATGCTGGTACTTTGCCTCAGTCAGGGTTTACTCTGTTGTCTGATGTAAAGATGAATGAAGTGCCATAGTAGAAGGGTTTAGTGTAATTGTATCACATTCATTAATACATTGTTAGAACGTGAGATAACAGTTTTTTTTTTGCATATGTAACGAGTCTTTCTCTGTGACAAACCTCAGTTTTCTGACTTGTACTATGACTGTTCTTGGAAGAATGAAAAACATTTTTTTTTTTGAGACAGGGTAGTCTTGTAGTTCAACCTTGTAGCTTAAACTACCCTTGAGCCTGTGTTAGATGCCCAAGGACTAGAATTATAGCTGAGTCACTATGCCTAACTCAACAAATATCTTTATAGAGAATTAAAAGTCAGGTACGGTAGCACATGTCTATAATTCCATTGGTGAAGAAGCCAAGGCAAGAACATCAGAAGTACAATGTTAGTCTCACCTGTATTGTGTGTTTGAGGCTAGTCCATCTAGCCCATATATGAGACCCTCTGTCAACTCCCAAATCTCCGTTTTCTTTCGTTTTTTTCTTTATAGATTTTAATCGCTATCCCAGAGTATAAAATGATTATGGTAAATTAAAAATCGTATTATAATTATGTTCCTTATTACTCATTACTCTGTTCAAAGAAAGGGATAGAGCAGCTCCTAGGGATGTTTCAGCTATCTATTGCAGTATGGTGGACCATTCCACTGCTTAGTAGTCTATGACAGTAGCCCTCTGTGGACTGAATTCATGTGGGTGGTTCTTTTGGCCTTCCCTGCTGTTGTTCTTATAGCTTCTGTTACTTGGAGATGTTCTTCAGCTGAAATAATCTTTTATGGCTCTACTCAGACATTGGTCACTTCAGCTACTTTGCCTGGACCAGCCGGAAGCTGGGAGGAAATCTTTGACCCTGTGCTTAGAGGTTGCAGTAAAAGAGGATGTTCTTATCTTATGGAGTGGCTCTGTGCTCCAAAGAAGGCAAAAGCAGAAGTGACCATGGACCATCCCCTCCACTTTAAGGGCAAGATGTCAGCCAACGCTGGCCAAGTTCTGCTTTCTCCACTTTCTGTTGATTAAAGAAAGTCACTGCTAGGTTGATTTCAAACTCGAGAGTAAATAGACTCATCTTTCTATGGGGAAAATGGCAAAGTGTTTGGGTTGTTGTTAGTTCAACACAAAACACAAAATCTGTGCAGCGTATACCAACAATCCCTAAGAATTACTTAAACTTATAAATCGAAGGTCATCTGGAAAATGTGACATGTTTATACCTCATACCAATACAGAGGATACAATTCCTAAGGGCTCACTTTCAAAAGGACAACTTTCCAATCTTGCCTAGTGCAAGACTTAAAAAACTTAGATCAGTGTTGCTTATCAAATGTTATCACAGACTGGAGAGAATAGGAACGTTCTGTAGTCCAAACAATTTCTTTTAGTTCAAGTATTTAAACAAGGCTATGATTATTTGTGTGGGTGTTTTGCGTGGGCTGGATCATTTTTATGAAGAGTTCACTTTGATTTTAGTTGAGGAAAGGATCAGGGCAACAAAATACAGTTTTGTAAGGAAGGGTGAGAGGTGGAGAAGATTCAAGGTCTGAGAGGGGCATATTCACACGTAAGGTATTGGGCCAGTGCATGAGAGACAAAGGTATCAACTGAGCTTAGAATTAAGGAAGAATTGAAGAGTCTACAAAATATAGTTCACCAAGTTTTCAGTTTTACCAAAGAAGAAACGTCACAATGGACTTACTACAATTGTCCCACCATTGGTAAGGGTAAAGACTTCTTTGAACGAGTGTTTCTACTGAACTCAAATAAGAAACAGCTTTCCTGTGAACTGACTAGTTGTTATCATAAGGATGCCTACTAAAGATGTTTTTTTTATATCCATGTGCAAGTTGTGTGTGTTTGTGTGTGTGTGAGTAGAAACCAATTTATCAATGATGAAACAGACCAATTTATATATGCCACAAATGGCTAAGGACATTGCTGGCCAGAAGCCTCCTTTTTGATGTATAGGCCTCAAAAATTATATCCATATACAATTGGCTGCTCTTCCAGAGGTCCTGAGTTCAATTCCCAGCAACCACACTGTAATTCATAACCATTCTATAATTGGAACTGATGCCCTCTTTTGTCATACAGGCGTACATGCAAGTAGAGTACTCACATACATACATACACACACACACACACACACACACACACACACACACACACACACGAGCACACACACAAGTTTCTAGTGTGTATGGCTAGAAATCATGTTTATTGTGAGTTTTTTTCCTCCCCTCCACTTTCGCACTTAGGTGGACATGTACTTGGTGAGAGGAGACCAGAAGATTGTATTGTTAACTGCCCCCTTCGCTATTTCCAGAGTGCAAGTGTCAGGTGGCAGTGCATGCTGATGTGTGTGGTTTCTCATAGTGCAGCCTTCTGAAGTCCAGTCTGCAGGTCTTTGGCCCCACGGTTTTCAGGATCACATTTTAAAGAAATTCTCAGTGGTATTTTTAGTGCAAGCTTAGGTTTAGCAGCTTGGATTTGCTAAAAATAATAGGAATGTTCCGAGGCACCAACATACCTCACTATGTCCTCAGGGAAGTGCCAAGATGGGCAGAGGTCCTTGTTGCATTAAATAATAATAAATGATAAGAATAAAAGAAGGAAAAGGCACCATGCCATGATAGCACCAGCTACTCTCTGGCCCCAGCGGTCTCGCTGCCCCATGGCTAGCTCCATCCACGCAGAGACCGACTATCTGGTGGCTCTCTTGCTGCATGTTCTGCTCACATTCCCAGCCATCCTTCCCCTGTGGTATTGTCACAATTCCCAGTAACTTGGTAAAACCAAACCCCTAGAGGCTCGTAATGTATCAATCAGATTCACATTAGTAAATTCTCACCTCACAGAAACGTCCAGTCCACACAATAAACTCAGAGCCAGTTGATATTGATATAAACTGCCCACCTAGATAAGACAAACTGTCCTGTAATAATCCATCCCTTATAAGATATTCACAGCTACCTGTGGCTATTTAAAGCCACACTGATCTGGGTTATCTTTCTTTTCCTCCATCTTCCTCTCCACAATTTCTGTCCTGTCTCTAAAGCTCTCTGCCTGCCTTTCTTTCTCACTGCCCAGTAACCTGTTACCTTATCGTGTGATTGTCTTCACCTGCATGTAGACATCAACCCACAGGTCATCATGAAACTGATTAATTAACTGCAGCCGATGAAATGAAACTTGAAGAGAAGAGACTTTCTGTCTTGTGCCTGTCCTGCTGTTGCTGTTTGGTCCCTTCCTTTCAGGCTCTTTGTTAACCACCTCAGTGTTCACAGCCAGCAAGATTTCCACCCACAGTTTTTAAATGGAAAGCAACCACACCATTTTTTTGTTAAGTAAACGATTTTTTTTGGGGGGGGAGTGGAGGGGTCGTGGTGGTGGCCAGAGTCCCCTTTGTTCTTTCTTCAACATTCTAGAATTGCAATTCCTTCATTTATGTGAAGAAAAATTGTACATCTAGCAGGACTATAAAACACCCAATTCAATTAAACATGTCCCGCCTTGGGTACAGAAGAGTTTTAAATGTTTCTTGATAATTTAAGGTACCTTAAGTGTTTTAGGGCACAATAACCTTTTAGTGTGTAACTTGTTTCTTTCTGGGAAGGAAACTTAGGGCTAGCTCACAACTCTCGGCTCTGCTTTACTTGGGCTCACTTATTGAATTACTAAGCTCGTAACTAGTCACTGAATTGAAAAGATACCTTGGTCTTACAACCTTATCATCCAAAACTAGAATTATACTTCGATACAGTGTAAACAAAAACATCACTGCTGTCATTTTTATGCGATTTGTTTATGAGACTCTGGATGGATCTATCCCCAAAGCTAGCTTCTGTAGGGATAGAGTTTCTCTTCTGAGATGTCATTAAAGGCACAGCAAAGGTAAATCAATACCTGTTACCTCACAGTTGTGGTTTTTCATTTGTTCCACTGATCTGATGAAATGGCTTCTTAACTCATTTACCCTTATTGGAAAGGACACCTCCGGCCAGCGATGTCCCCTGTCATTTGTGGTATCCATAAATGTGTCTTGTTTTCCTTCCTCCTCCCTTTCCCAGTATGATTTCTAGAAGGAAGCTTTGCTCAGACATGCCATACTGAGGTGGGCAGCAGAAACTATGGTGGGCTACAGGAAAAGTAGTTCCTTCGGGTTGGAGCCCAAGAGAAACGTGAGCAACTCTGAGCATTTTTGCTTGAGGACAAATCATCTCATTAAGGTCTGTCCCTTGGATTCCGAGGACCCTTTGCTAAGATGGTGCTTTTAGGAACCTGCTTTACTTACATGCACCCGAGTAAGCTTGTGGGAATGAGTCAGCATTAGCCAAATGCCCAAGACTGTTCCCATGTTTTTGATTTGGCAGACTGAGCAGAAAGGGGCAATTCTCTCATATCTGTGTTGGGCACTCTACCTGGAGTCCCTGTCCCCCTCAGAGAGCAGTGAGTATCACGGTTGGTAAGGGGAATAGCTTAGATAGGACAAGAAGATCAAGCTGACAAACAACTTCTCTTAAATGGTTGGTTTCAATGACTTAGGCAAAGAGTTATAGTTTTGGCTACAGATAATTCTGGAACTGATTAGAGGCTGTGCAGGTGAGAGAGACAAACAGCTCCTGGCCTAGAACAGCCTGTAAGCTGCTGACTGGTGACTTGAGAGAGTGGTGTGATAGCAGAGAAATTTGTTATTAATCATGCATAAGAGAACACAGAGAAGTGGGGTGAGGGGTGGAGGTGAGAGGACAGTGGAGGAAAAAAAAAAGAGAAGAAAGGAGAGGAACAATGAGTTAAGATTTGGGTTATGGTAGTTTTTCCAAGAAAGTTGAAGCATGGGAAATAATGAGAATAAAGAAAAAAGATTCATTTTCAAGTCAGAAACAAAACAAGTGTAATCATTGGTTGAGTGCAAGCATTATCACCTAAAGCTAAAGGTTAATGTATCTTGGATATGTTATACCTCCAGTCCCACAGACCCACAGGAGAGACAAGCAGCAGTCAGAGACAAAAAGATCACCTAGCATCACCGATAACAAGATGATGAGAGGCAAGAGCAAGAATCTAAAACACGAAAAGCAAGACAACCTGGCAATATCAGAATGCAGTTCTCCCACCACAGCAAATAGTGGATACTGCAACTCACCTGAAAAATAAGATTTAGACTTAAAATCGTACTTCATGATGATGATGGAGGTCCTCGAGAAGTGCATAAATAACACACTTAAAGAAGCACAGGAGAGCCAGTACTTGTTGAAGCCCTTAAAGAGGAAACACATACAAAAAACCCAAAAATCACTTAAAGAGCTACAGGAAAGCACAACCAAACAGGAGAAGGAATTGAAAAGAGGAATAGAAACAATGAGGAAATCACAAAGGGAGACAACCCCGAAATTGGAAAACCCTAGGATAGACATTGGGAGTCATAGACACAAGCATCACCAACAGAATACAAGAGATGGAAGAGAGAATGTCAGGGGCAGAAGATACCATAGAAAACATCGACACAACAGTCAGAGAAAATGCAAAAATCAAAAAGATTCCAACCCAAAACATCCAGGAAAATCCAGGACACAATGAGAAGACAAAACCTAAAAAAAAAAAAAAAAAAGGTGTAGAAGAGAGTGAAGACTCCCAACTAAAAAGCCAAGTAAATGTCTTCAAAAAATTATAGAAAACAACTTCTCTAATCTAAAGAAAAAGGTGAGCATGAATATACAAGAAGCCTACAGAAGCCCAAATAGATTGGACCAGAGCTAAACAAACCTTTCAACTGAGGAATATCGTATGGCTGAGAAGGACCTAAAGAAATGCTCAACATCCTTGGTCATCAGAGAAATGCAAATGAAACCACCCTAAGATTCCACCTCATACCAGTCAGAATGGCTAAGATCAAAACTCAGGTCACAGCAGATGCTGGCAAGGATGTGGAGAAAAAGGAACAATTTTTCACTGTTGGTGGGGTTGTAAACTGGTACAACCACTCTGGAAATCAGTCTGGTGGTTCCTCAGAAAATTGGACATAGCACTACCTGAGGACACAGCTATACAACTCCTGAGCTTATACCCAAAAGAAGCTCCAACATTTAATAATGACACATGCTCAATCATGTTCATAGCAGCCTTATTTATAATAGCCAGAAGCCGGAAAGAACCCAGATGTCTTTCAACAGAGGAATGGATATATAAATTGTGGCCAATTTACACAATGGAGTACTACTCAGCTATTAAAAACTAGGACTTCATGAAATTCCTAGAAAAATGGATGGAACTTGAAGCTATCATCCTGAGTTAGGTAACCCAGTCACAAAGCAACACTAATGGTATGCACTCACTTATAAGCTGATACTAGCCTAAGAAGCTTAGAATACCCAAGAAACAATTCACAGAACTTATGAATTTCAGAGAGCAGGAAAGTCAGAAGGTGGATGCCTCAGTCCTTCTTAAAAGGGAGAACAAACCACTCACAGGAGGAAATAAAGGGACAAATAGAGGAGCAGGGATTGGAGAAAAGATCATCCAGAGACTGCCTCACCTGGGCATCCATCCGATACATGCCTAATAAACCCAAGCACTATTGCTAATGCCAAGTACTGCTTACTGGTAGGAACCTGATATGGATGCCTCCTTAGAGGCTTTACCATGCTGATACAGAGAAGGATGCTTTCAGCTATCCACCAGACTAAACATGAAGACCCCAATAAAGGAGCTAGAGAAAGGACTGGAGGAGGTTAAAGGGTCTGCAACCCCATGGGAAGAACAAAATTATCAACTAACCAAATCATATTTCCCAGGGACTAAAACACCAACCAATGAGTTTGCAAAAAGAGACCCATGGCCCCAGGTGCATATGCAGCAGAGAATAGCATTTTCTGGCATCAATGGGAGGAGAGGCTTTTGGGCCAATGAAGCCTCGTTTTCCCAGTGTAGGAAAACACCAAGGTGCTGAGATGGGAGAGAGTGGTTGGAGGAGGGAACACATTTATTGAGGCAATGGGAGGAGGTGGGGATATGGGATTGGGGGAAGGGAATAACATCTGAAATATAAATACCGAGAATATCTAATACAGAAAAAAATGAAAAAATTAATAGGAGAGTAAACAGAAAAATGGAAACATTTTGGAGGAAGATAGTGAGAAGTACAGACTGTGATTCATCATATCTGGGCATGAAATCATAAGGCATGTGTCTAATTATATAATTTTTAGTTTATATGTTTGAATTAGAATCAAACTAGATCACTTTCCCTCTTCACTTTCAAATAGTCAGCTCTTTGCCTTTTCAAGCCACACTTTGTCTCACCCATTCTGCGTCTAATCTCAAGACAAAAGTCTCTCCCTTTCTTTGATATCATTAGTACATATGTATATCTGTAAGCACTAATTTATAAATACAATCCGTTGAAACCATTTTTTGTTGTTGAAAAAAATGCAGAAGTACAGAAAACTATCATACTTGTCATTGGCATGTGTGCTCATTAGTTTTATGTCAACTTGACACAAGCCAAATTCATTTTGGGAAGAGGGGACCTGAATTGAGAAAATGCACCCAGCAGATTGGCCTATGGGCAAATCACAGGTTTATTTTCTTGACTGACAACTGAAGGGGAAGGACCCAGCTCTCTTTGTGCAGTGCTACCCCTGGGCTTGTGGTCCTGTGTGGCATAAGAAAGCAGGCTGAGCAAGCCACAGGGAGCAAGCCAGTAAGCAGCACTCCTTAATGGCCCTTGCATTAGTTCCTATCTTCATGTTCCTTCCCCAACTTGCCTGGATTTTGGACTATAAGCTCTAATATGAAATAAATTCTTTCTTTTCCAAGTTGCTTATGGTCACAGTATTTTATCATGGCAATAGAAACCCTAACCGGGATGCTATGGTGCTGCTCACGCAGACATATCTCTATAGTTCTCTATGAATAGGTGCTTAGAGATGCAGAGGGGTGAGCTTTATGAATTCCCCAACCATTTCTCAATCCATGCAGGTTGATAATCAAGACCAACCATTACACATCTCAACTTCAAATAATAGTCTTTCTGAGAAAGCATTTGCTCATCACCAATAAGATGATGGAGGGTTCTATTGTTCTATCTGGTTACATGGGAAAAGTGCTCCCTCTGGAAGAGTCACTGTCTGAATGAAACAAAGTTCACTCTCAGCAAACTTTGGGAGGTCATGGAGGAGGACTTCTAGAATGAATGAAAAGGGTGAATGGAAAGGTTTGATTTCCTTGTCTGGAGACGGAAGAGTGGCCAGTCACCAGGCTAGTCATAGAGTTCAATAAATATGCAGAACCCAATACTCTACTCCTCATGTTGAGAGAGAAGCCCTAACAATGTTGGTGACTTGTGTTAAATCGATTTTTAACCTACAAGTAACCAAACTGACTAGAAGCTGCAATGCTTACTAGAATGTGAAGGGAGGCGCTCTCTGAGCAGGCCCGAGTGTGTGTCTCGGCAAAGTCTAAGTGCTCAGGACTTCTAGACCTATCTACTTGGCTTGAATGACTCTTAAGTTTATTAGCCTAATGATGGCCAAAAAATACTTGAGATTCACTAATTAGTTACAAAAGTGAACAGCCTCAATTTTTAAGAAAACTTATGAAATGTATTTGTCTGTAAAAATTGTATATATATATATATATATATTTTACATAAAGTCTATTTCTTTGAACATAGGAATTCTTGGATTTAGTTTTTTCCATACCCTTTTGAATTCGCAACTTATCTAGTTAGAAATGTATTTCTTACAGCTTTTTAAGACTTTGTCATGATCAGTTGTAGTGTATATGCAGGGCTGGTTGTGTGTGTGGACTGGTTGTAGAACAAATCGGATTTATAACTATGCAGGGTTAATTATCCAATCTGTTTTTGTATTTAAGGATCACAGGTAGATGTAAGACATTTGCTCCCCTGTTGACTTGCTAAATTGTAAAATGGTTTGGGAGGGCAGGATAGAATCAACCATGGTGCTATTCACAGGGCTTACTTGTTTAACACAAGTTTAAGCCTGGTCTCAATAAAACAATTATGTATTCCTCTTCTACTAATGATTGCCAAGCTTTGTTTGGAATTTCTGTATTGGTCTCTCTAGATGTCCCACCTGTAGTGTTGAATTAACCTTTACTTCCTCTCCTTTACATGTTGGCTTGTTATGTTCCCTGTTCACCTATAGATATAGTCGTCTACATACCCTCCCTGTGCTCTTTAATGGCCATGTTAGTTTATCTACTACATCGGAACCCTCACTCCTACCCCCAATACTTCAAACCTAAGTAATCCTATTCAGAGTCAGCACAACTTCTTGGAGGATAGTAAAGCTTCCCTTTGTGAGCCCTGTGACCAACAGTGACCAGGTATGGGTATTCTTGTGTTTCCATTGTTACTTTATCCTATTTTGGTAGGAAAAGCATCAAAGGCCCCCTTGGGAATTTCAACAGTTGGAGTGAGCTGCAGTATAGCTTTATAGTTTGCTCCAAGTGTATGTTCACTTGAGTATAGAGAAACATGGGTTTTGTTAAACCCAGTTACACAAAAGCCACTGGTAAATTGAAGGTGTTTAAGCTAGGGTCATTTGAAAGCTTCAGCTTCAGAGTGTGACCTTTAGTCAAGGCTGCAGATAAAAATAGGTGTGAATCAAAGGACTAAGAATGTAATGGGGAAGAAGTGCCCTGCCTGCCCATCTCAGCCATAAGGCCATTTTGCTGGAGCAATTTGAACCTAAGTATTTATCCTTGATCATAATTTGCTTATTTATGTTTAACTCTTTGGACTTAAGAGCACCTTATGTAGTTGAATAAACCCTATAGGCTGAGGTGATTAAAAGGTTAACCTCTCATACTCCAGTCCTGGAAGTTGTGTTTACTAGGAGCCTGACTTCCCAGCTCACAAGTGGGGAGGGAAAGCTGAAGTACAGACAGGATCTTAGTAGGTATTTTAGGTCCAGGGCCATGAAGACTTGGAGAGTTCAAGTGGTTGGGGAAAGGATTGATTTAGAGGGAGAAGAAGCATGTGGTCTGAGTGCTGACTAGATGAATAGTTGAGGCACATCCTCCAAAGTGAAGAGGGAGGGGCTGCTTGGAAAGATGGCTCTCAGCAAATTCTGTTTGTCTTACACGTCTCTCAGGGAAAACATGCAATCTTGAGGCATCTTCCATGTACATTCTGTTTGGGTGAACACCTTTATTCAGGTAGAGCACCTAACATTTTTAACAGCTGTTCCCGGAAGGGTTAGGACCAACTGCAAGTTAATGTGGATTGTAAATGTTACCCTAACTTCTGTTTCTTCTAAGAAAAAAAAATAAACCTTTTCCCCCAAAGTTAAAAAAAAAGGAAGAAATCAGGGGCAGATAAGGAGAGGCTACTTACCTGATGGCTTGTAATGGCATTTACCTTTCGTTTATTATTTGGCAGCAGCAAGCTTTACAGTTCTCTGCCTGTCGTGGAGGTTGGGTCTCTTAGCACTTTACAGTGGTTACTATTGGAGCACAGCCTGGAGTCTGAGATCCTTGGTTTTGAGCACTTGACAAGTCTCCCGGACTCTCTGGCAGCCAATGACTACAGGCTCTCTTCTCCAGATCTGTACACAAGTCTGTTTATTGTTTTTAGTCAGCTCTCTGTTCTTCATCACGACTCTCTCTACTTTTATTCTCCTTCTTGCCGCCCTGACCACTTTGCAACTGTTCGTTGTCTTTCCAGGCATCAGAGAGCCACCACTTCTACAGGGCGGGGACTGCTGCAATAGAGGCTTGCTCAGACTTTGTCCAGGAGCCTCTGCACAGCATTATTTACCTTTTTATTGTTGCAAAAGCAATAGCCCATAATGGTGGGGTAGGCATGCCAGCAGGTGGCCGGGCCAGCAATCTGAAGACTCATATCATCCCTGTAAAACATTAAGCAGGACATGACCTGTGAGGAAAGACTACAAATTCTCAAATTCCATCCTCACTGACATACTTCCAGCAGCAAAGCTATGCCTAGTTACTACTGCATACTGCACCACCAACTGGGGGCCAAATGTTCAAGTACAAAAACCAGTGGTGGACATTCTATTTTAAACCACAGCATTCTTCTCCCTGCCCATCATAGGCCTCATGGCTGTATCATAATGCAAAATGCGTTTAGTCCAGGTTTAGAAGTCCCCATAGTCTTTAATGGCCTCAACACTTCAAAAGTCCAAAGTCTCTTTGAGTCTCCTTGTAATCTCTGAAGTATAGCCCCATGTAAAAGAAAAAAGGAAATATCTTCCTAACATACAGTGTCATAGAATAACATTTTCATTCCCAAATGGAGGAATGAAAGCACAGTGAGAAAATACTGGTCCAAGAAAAGACCAGAACCCAATACTATAGCTTCAGGTTTGATTTCTGGGACTTCAGTTTCAGAGGGCCAAGATGGCTGTTCTTTTCCAGCATGACTGCCTGTGGCATTTATCTTTCTTTTAGGATGGTTCCATTTCTTGTATGCACATCAGATTGACCCATGGCTGTGGCATTCCAATTCCTTGTAGGGTCTTGACTGTAACCCATCTCATTTTCATAGCTTTACACAATGGCCTCTCAGGGTCTCCTGGACTCTAAGGGTCTTGTCATGACTCCAATGCAGGTACATTTTGTTTGACCTCAACGGCTCTCTCCAACAGTAGCAGAGGAGTTTATAATGGCCCCCACTCTTATGTTTTTGATACTTCCAGTGCTAGTTCCACAGGCATGAAACTACCAAGTCCTGCTGCAGACTTAGGATGGATCCTTACTGCTCTTAACCACATCAGCAACAGCCGAGAACGTTGAAATGATTGCTTTCTAGAAGGAAGCAGCTCCTTGAGATTTCTTCTTTCACAAGCTGAAAGCTTAGATGGGAAGGGTTTTGCCCTCAGCCCTCCACCTCATTACAAAGCAGTAGACTTCTTAATGATGATAATTTTTCTTAACAATTAGAAAAACCTCTTTCAGTAAGTGCTTTAACTGTGATATTAACCATAACAGTCATTTTCTTTCAAACCTGTACATTTTCCATTTCTTTCTGCCCCACAGGCTATTTTTTTTTATTGCAGACATACATAATACTTACCAGCAACAACCAATATACAGACACAATGCTGTGCTGTCTTGAAATTTCCTCTGCCAAACACTGCAGTCTGTTATTGTTCTTACTAGTTTATTGCCTTTTAGATGAGTTAGTTTAATCCAAAGTGATACTGAATTCAGAGTACAATAAAGGCAAAACAGCAGGTTCTGGCAGAATTTCAGACTGGGTTTGTTTTAAATTCACAGCTCAGGCAGGAGTAATGAGTGAAATCCAGAGCTAATGAGCTATGGTATGGTTTCATTTTAAATATGTTTATTACAATGTACGGCAGGCTTAGGACAACATTTGACTCAGCCATAGGCAGCAAAAAAGATGTTGTGATAGGGGATTCTGATGTTTCAATTGAAGGGAAGAGTGTTACTGTACTCTCCTCTACATGGAATAGGTTAAATTTGGGGTATTTTTTATTTTCACATGTTATCAGCAGCCACTTCCTGTGGTCTTGAACCCTCAAGTTTCTTTTGCTGACCTGCTAACCTTTTTTTTTTTTTTTTTCTGCTTGAAAGCCTTATCTTCTTCACCTTTCCTCTTGTCCTGTTTCAGGGCCTTTTTTCTTGGCATATTTATGTCCTGATAATGGTATTTCCTCCCTCCCTCCCTCCCTCCCTCCCTCCCTCCCTCCCTCCTTCCCTCCCTTCCTCTCTCCCTCTCTCTTTCACTGCCTTCCTTTTTTTTCTTAGCTTTTATTGGTTGCTTGTGAATTTCACATCTGTTCCCTCATTCCCACCCTCTACCTCACCTCCAAAAGAGGAAAAAAAACTTTTTGTGAAAGCTGTATTGTGTCACAGTATATACTTTGCTGTTCACACTTCTTTGCTTGCAAATGTTCATTGCAACCCATTGTTCTGGTTAGAGGCTTCTGGCTTTTGCTACATTGTTAACACTGAAGCCTGACTGGTTATCCTTTGGGATACACTGTGTCATGGAATTCCCGTAGTTTAGGATCTAGAGGACTAGCTCCTTGCACTCCAGCATCTATAGAGTAAATGTTAGGGTGAGCCAATTCAAAGCCCTGGATCCGGGTCAGAGAAGTATCTGAGCTGGTCCATCCACCAGCTCTTTTGCACCCACAACACTGGGGTTAGCTCTCCTGCCCTACCCTTGCTTGCCCATCTAATGTGACAGCCAGCAAGAGGCAGAGCCAGCTTTCCTGCTCTCATGCACTTGAGGATGCCACATCAGCAGCCATGTTATCAGGGCCACCTGTCCTGTGCAGCCCAGGCAAGGTATAGGGCCCACTCTCCTGAGTGCTGCAGCAGGCAAGGGCTGGGCCAAGTATCCCATTCTTATGATCTTGAGGTTCATCCATAACTCCAGCAACCAAGGCCTGCTCTACCCTGCTGCTCAGGGGAGGGGTAGGACTTCCTCTCCTGAGTGTTGCAGCCAGCGAGGGACAGGATCAGTTTTCCTATTCTTATGACACCAGGGCCAGCTATACTACTGTCTGGCCATAAGTGCTGAGGAATAAGGAAGGAAGAGGATATCAATCCTATGTCCACGCTTCCACATAGCAGACAAGTTGTGAAGCCAGCTTGCCCTTGCTCAAGTTTTTGGGTGTGGCTCACTTACACTCCCACCCACAGTGTCATCTCCACTTTGTTTCCTGGGCCAGGTGCAGGGTTGGGTCTGCAGAGGGCGACAGTAGGCGAGGGGCAGGCCAGCTCTCCTCAACAGCAGCAGCCTTGAAGAAGTGAGAAAAAAGAGGGGAGGAGGATATCTCCCCTCAACCATGACACCTCACAGGAGACAAGTGGCAGGGTTAGCTCACCCATGGGCACACCCTTGGGCCAGCTCACCTGCAACTCCAGCAATGGAGGCCAGCTCTGTTGTGCTTCCTGGATGATGTTTGGAGCTCCTCTCCACAGTACTACAATTGGCTAGAGTCAGGGTCAGCTCTCACACTCCCGAGGACCAATTCTCTCACAACCCCCATGCAAGGGGTAGGGTCAATTCTGCATAGATCTCAAGCATCAACATGTCCTCAAAGGGCAATTCAGATCAGAGTCCTCTGACCTGTTCTTGGTGGCAACTGATCTCTGCTGCTTCAGGCCATTGACCTACTCATGGCAGCACTGGAAAAGAGCCCACCATGGTCCCAGGTGGCATCACCAGTTACCTTATTACTTTTGAGCTCTGCCTCTATTCATTGTGCCCACTTCCCTCTCTACCACTTAGTTGGATCTCTTAGGGGTACCTGGGGGCTCAAGGTGTCCATGGTTGTCTCAAGAGGAATGCTTTGCCCTTATTATGTGTTATGGTATTGCACAGAGGCCCTCTTGCAATAGGGCATGGCCCTCTTCCAAGGCATGAGCTGTACCAGACTGGTCATCATCTCAGGATAACTTCTGATCTGGGCCCTGGGGCACTAGACTGGTGACCTTCTCGAGTTTGATGCTTTCTTGTACTTGCCTGTGTAGCCCCATGTAGAAATCATCTTGGGCTCACTCCTGACTGGGGCTGGAGGTTCCAGGTGTGGTTCTTCTAGTCTCTAGCTTTATGATAAATCTTAAGACAAAGGCAGAAGGCATCCAGATTCTTTGCCAAAATATTATATCCAAATGGCCTATAGATTAGTTGGTTTTGAAGTCCTTGACTATCTCTTAAATCTTTTGTTCTGAGCTTCTATAGGCCATATTACTTTCAGCACTCCTGTCTTCAGGTAACTATCTGATCAGTCTTTACTCTCTACTTATAGCACATAAGTTCTTTTTAGTCTAAACTCCCCAAATCTTTCCTATTCCTCCATATACCTGCATGGATGGATTCTTTACAGCAACACCCCACTTCTGGTACCATTTCTGTATTAGTTACTTTTCTATTGTGATATAGTGCTAACACCAAAAGCATCTTATGGAAGAATGAGTTTACTTTTGCCAACAGTCTCAAGGATAGTTCATAGTGGCAGAAGAAGCATTGCAACAGGCAGTCACAAGCATGAAGCTGTGTGATTACATTGCACACACTAAGAGAGATTGAACTGGAAGTCAAGCAGGGGTATAAACTGTCAAAGTCCACCATCAGTGGTTTCTCTCCTTCTAGAAGGCTATACTTCTTAATGGTTCCTCCACCTCTCCTCACATCCTCACAAATTGTAAACCAGTTTAAACACATTTCTCAATAAAAGAAGAACAAATACAAGGTGGGCATCGGGAGTGATTAGTATTTTTTTCAGGCCTGGGTATCTACTGTTCCGGTGATATTGCTGTGTATAGGATCCCAGCAAGTAGACAGGATCACCACTAGGCTGCTGCGATTGATAGCAGCACACTATATACCAGTGAATCCTCAGCTGCCAATGAGTAGTTGCTGACAGACTGTACCTAGAGGCTGGGGTCTGAGGCTCTGAGAACAGAGAATGGATATTAGTGGGGCTGCTTAGTGCTTTGAAGGTGGGTGCAAGCCGTTGCCACTGCTGCTACTATCATTTTGGATGATACTTCTACCAACATCACTATTTGTTGCTCTGATGCTTCTTCTTTGTGCAATGAACTTATCTCCTAGTACTAAAACTTACGATTACTTATGAGAATCCTTTGCAAAGCCTAAAGTTGCAGTACTATAGGAGGTTGCCCAGAGTGTGATTTATTAAGTCTTAGCAGTCTGTTTACACAACCAGAAAAGAAGTATTTAGGCTAATCTAAGGAAAGATCTTAGGACAAGGGCAGAAGGCAGCTAGATTCTTTGCTGAAATACTATACATGAATGGTCTTGGGCTCAGTTGAGGTGGAAGTCCGTGGCTTTCTTCAAAATCTCATGAGCTGAGGGTTTACAGGCCACATAACGTTCATAGGCAACTGCACTCTCCCAGGAACAGCCCTTTAAGCACTGCCTATAGCATTTAATTGAAACTTCTAAAGTCTTCCATAGTCCCCCATAAACCAACACGGTTGGGTTCTTTGTAGCAACACACTTCTTGAAGTCTAAATTCTCTATTAGTTGCTTTTCGGTTGTGATTTAATATCAACATCAAAAAGAACTCATGCAAGAAGTAGTCTTAAAACAGACATTTGCTTTGCCAGATCAGTCATTTCTCTGGACAAATGGCAGTCTTGCTTTTTTAGCTGCCATCACAGTAGTTGCTCTACCAGGGGAATTAGCACCAATTATAGTAGTTCGTTCACCAGGGCAAGTGTTTCTTCTCCAGTCAAAGTGGAAGCTGTCCTGACATCATTTAGGGTTAATAGGCTTGTTATAGAAAAAAAACCTGTACAACTGGTTGCAAAGTCTCCTGTTGCAAGCTGCACCCCAGGAGCCACATGTTGAGCTGTAAATTTTTGTGTAGTTGTCTCAAGGTATATTACATGCATAGTATATTACAAAAGGATGGTTTTAGCATTAGAGCAGGTCCCCTGGCTACTGTACCCATAGTCCATTCATTCAGGGCAGACAGGTAAGCAAGAGTTTTCCATAGCTGCTCATGAGAGAAATGACTCTGTCCTTAATGTATTTGCTTATTTACAGGAAAAGGAACAACAAAAGGAATGTTTATGTTATGCATTAAGAACTTTATCATTCACACCAATAACAATTTTTAACAGTGGTTAACTGTGCTTTGACAATGATTAACAACTGACTAGTGCCTGGGGAGAGATGATCCTCCTGCACTGCCTCACACCCTGTGAGCTCCTCCATCTTCAATGGTTATGCTGTGGAATTAGACACAGCTGTGTTATTGTCTACACCCATTGCTTCTTGCTGTGCCGAGTTATTTAAGAAATGTGACTGGCAATTTAGTGTGTAGGAGATGATTTTTAATTGCTAGAAAGAAGGAAATACTTTTAGATGAAAGAAGAGTACTCCAATGAGGGCCTTTGAGTGCTCAGTACCAGGGGTTACCAAAGGACTGTAAGCTGGTATTTGTGTTGACTTAAGGGACATATCTATTAATTAATTAGTTAATTAATTATTTTTGAACCAGCTTACCTTGCCTGTCCTGGTTTATCAGCAAAGAGAAATGTTTAAAACAGGCAGACAGGGCTATATTAGTATTTTCCTCTTTAAAAAGTCCCATTTAGTTTTAAGTTCTCATGTCCAGTATTTAACTCATTTTTTATTTTTCATGATCACATTTACATTCTGTAACCTATAAGTATTTACAATTGGTTTTTACAACTGAGAGCTGAAAGCAAATCTGTGAACTTCAGAGAAAAGCTTACTACTCTTATGTAGGCTAAACACACACATGCACACAGGCATACACACACACACACACGCACACACACACTTATTTATATACAAACAAAAGAAAACATTCCACTGTGGTTTGTCATGAACAATCCAATAATTTCTACCCAGCTAAAAGAATAAAGAGATATGATTTTCAGATGCTATCTCTTCATTAGTAAGAACAATATCAACTTCCTGAATGCCCACTAAGTGTCAGGTAGGTGTTAATTGCTTCTCATATAATTCTCATGGCAACTTTCAGAGGTAGATATTAAAATATTTTTGCTTTGTTTTACAGGGAGAACTAACCATCGAGGTTAGATAATTTTCTCGAGTATTTATTTAGTGGTAGACCCAGATTTTATTACAAAATTGACTCAGAGATATGTGCTTTTAATAGTCATGAAATTAAACTTGCATGTTCTAAGGAAATGGATGGATAGTATATAACTCTAGGGGCTGTCAAGATGGCTCAGCGGGTAAAGACATATTCAGTATGGGTCTGGGAACCTGAGTTCAGTCTTTGTAACCCACATAAAGGTAGACGGAGAGAACTGAATCCATGAAGTTGTGCTCTGGCCTTCACATGCATTTATATTTTTATTTTTAAAATGTTTTCCCTCCCTTCCAACCTCTCTCCCAACCTCCTTCCTTCCTTCCTTCCTTCCTTCCTTCCTTCCTTCCTTCCTTCCTTCCTTCCTTCCTTCTTTCCTTCCTTCTTTCTTTTTTCCTCACTTTACATTCTGATCATAGCCCAGTCTCTCGTTTCAGCTCTCCCACCCCCAGGTACCCTCCCTTCCTTCACTCCTCCTCTGAGAAGCGGAGCCCCCCCCCATACCAGCTTACCCTGGCACATCAAGTCACCACAGGACTAGGGACATCCTCTCCTACTGAGGCCAGACAAGGCAGCCCAGTTAGGGGAATAGGATCCACAGGCAGGCAACAGTGTCAGCGACAGTCCCTGTTCCAGTTGTTGGTGTACCAGCATGAAGACCAAGCTGTGCATCTGCTACTTCTGTGTTAAAGATCTAGGTCCAGCCGATGAACACTTTTTGGTTGGTAGTTCAATCTCTGGGAACAGAGTTAGTTGACTCTGTTAGTCTTCTTATGGACTCCTTATCCCCTTTGGGTTCCTCAATCTTTCCCCCAACTCTTCCGAAATACCCCCTGAGCTCCACATAATGTTTGGCTGCGTATCTCAGCATCCATTTCAGTCAGCTATCGGGTGGAGCTTCTCAGAGAAGAGTTATCCTAGGTTCCTGTCTGTAAGTCTAACAGAATATTAATGGTGTCATGGATTGGTTCTTGCTCATGGGATGGATCTCAAGTTGGACCAGTCATTGGTTGGCCATCCTCCTAGTCTCTGCTTCATCTTTGTCCCTGCACTTCTTATAGGCAGGACACATTTTGGGTTGAAGGTTTCATGAGTTATTGTCCTAATCCCTCCATCGGGAGTCCTGCTTGGCTACAGGAGGTGGTCACTTCAGGCTCCATATCCCACACTGCTAGGAGTCTCAGCTACAGTCACCCTCATAGACTCCCTGGAGACACCCCTGTATTAGGTTTTTGGCACATACTAGACAAGACCCCTTGCTGCTGATTTCCATTCATTCTCCTGTCCCTTGATCACTGGTTCTTCCTACTATACTAGATTTCCTCCAACCCATTCCCCTCCCCTTCCCTTTTCCCACCCTTCATTCACCTCTGATGACTGTTTTATTTCTCCTTCTGAGTGAGATTCAAGCATACTCTCTTGGGACCTTCTTGTCATTTAGTTTCTTTGGGTTTATAGATTGTATGGGGGGAGGGGGAGTTCTGTACTTTATGGCTAATATCCATTTATAAGTGAATACTTATCATGCACTTCCTTTCTGGTCTGGGTCATTTCACTCAAGATGACCTTTTCTAGTTCCATTCATTTGCCTGAAAGCTTCATGAAGTCATTGTTTTTAATAGCTGAGTAGTACTCCAATGTGTAAATGTACCACATTTTCTGTATCTGTTCTTCTGTTGAGGGACATCTAGGTTGTTTCTAGCTTCTGGCTATCATTAATGAGGCTGCTATGAACATAAAGGAACAGGTATCCTTGTCATATTTTGGAGCATTTTGTGGGTATATTCCAAGGAGTGGTATAGCTGGGTCTTGAGGTAGAACTATTCCCAATTTTCTGAGAAAAGGCCAATTTGATTTCCATAGTGGCTGTACAAGTTTGTACTCCTACCAGCAATAGAGGAGTGTTCCTTTAATTACACATCCTGACCAGAATGTGCTGTCACTTGAGTTTTTGATCTTAGCCTTACACTCTGTTAGGTGTAAGGTAGAGTCTCAGGGTCATTTTCCTGATGACTAAGATGTTGAACATTTAAATAGGTGTTTCTCCATCATTTGAGATTCCTATCTCAGAATTCTGTTTAGTTCTGTACCTGATTTTTAAGTTGGGTTATTTGGGTTGTTGGTGTTTAATTCTTGAGTTCTTCATATAATTTGAATATTTGCCCTCTGTCAGATGTAAGGTTGGTGAAGATCTTTTCTCTTTCTTTAGACTGACATTTTGTTCTAATGACAGTGCCCTTTGCCTTACAGAAGCTTTACAGGAGCTTTTTAAGGGCCTATTTATTAATTGTTGATCTTAATATCTAAGCCATTGATGTTGTCTCTTGTACCAAATACATTCAAGGCTATTTCCCAGTTTCTTTTCTCTTAGATTTAATGTGTCCAGATTTTTGTTGCGGTCTTTGATCCATGTGGACTTGAGTTTTGTTCAGGGTGATCTATTTGCATTCTTCTCTATGCAGACATCCAGTTAGAACAGCACCATTTGTTGAAGATTCTTTCTTTTTTCCATTATATAACTTTGGCTTCTTTGTTAACAATCAAGTGTGTACAGGTGTGTGAGTTTATTTCTCTGTTTTCAGTTTGATTCCATTGATGTACCTTTTTGTCTTTGTACCAATACCATGTAGTTTTTACTACTATTGCTCTGTAGTACAGCTTGAAGTCAGGGATGGTGATTTCCCCCAGAAGTTTTTATTGTACATAATTGTTTCTAACTATTTTGTTTTTTTTCCATTTAAAGTTGAGAATTGATCTTTCAAATTCTGTAAACATTTGTATTGGAACTTTGATGGCAATTGTAGTGAATCTGTAGATTGCCATGGTAAGATGTCATTTTTAGTTAGTCCTACAAATCCATGAGCATGGAAGATTTTTTCCATCTTCTGGTATATTCTCAAATTTTTATCTTCAGAGAATTGAAGTTCTTGTGATACATGTCTTTCACTTGCTTGGTTAGAGTCACACCAAGATATTTTATATTATATGTGGCTATTGTAGAGGGTGTCATTTCCCTATTTTTTTCTCAGCCAGTATATTGTTTGTATAGAAGAGTAATACAGTTGTTTTTCTTTTGGGGGGGGTAATTTTGCATGGACACTTTGCTGAATGTGTTATCAGCTGTAGGTGTTCTCTAGTAGAATCTTTTGGGAATCACTAATGAATACTATTATATCATCTACAAATAGCAACACTTTTACTTCTTTCTTTGCAATGTGTATTCTTGCAAATTCTTGCCATTTGTTTTGTCCTTCTTCAGGTGGTTTGTTGAGCTGTCTTAATGCAGGGGTGTGGGGGGCTAATGCAGGGGTGTGGGGGGCTAATGCAGGGGTGTGGGGGGGACTAATCCAGGGGTGTGGGGGGGCTAATGCAGGGGTGTGGGGGTTAGTGCAGGGGTGTGGGGGTTTAATGCAGGGGTGTGGGGGGGCTAATGCAGGGATGTGGGGGTGAATGGAGGGGTGTGGGGGTTAATGCAGTGGTGTGGGGGCTAATGCAGGGGTGTGGGGTGAATGGAGGGGTGTGGGGGGCTAATGCAGGGATGTGGAGGTTTAATGCAGGGGTGTGGGGGGTGAATGGAGGGGTGTGGGGTGAATGGAGGGGTGTGGGGAGCTAATGCAGGGATGTGGAGGTTTAATGCAGGAGTGTGGGGGGGGCTAATGCAGGGTTGTGGGGTGAATGGAGGGGTGTGGGGGCTAATGCAGGGATGTGGGGGTTTAATGCAGGGGTGTGGGTGTTTAATGCAGGGGTGTGGGGGTTAATGAAGGGGTGTGGGGGTTAATGCAGGGGTGTGGGGGGCTCTCTGTGTTGTTGCTCTACTTACATTGCTCTCTTTTTTGTCTTTTTCTTCCTTGAGTTGTGCCTTTTATGCTGAAACTTCTCTTGGATCAGATCTTTATCAGTTTTGATGGAACTCATAGTATTTCATAGGCAAAACCTCTTTCACAATGTAACACATTCTCTAACTTTTACATTAAATAACTTTAAAGTATACAGGTTGATCTAGTTTAGCAGTTTTTTCTATAATCCAGAGTCTTTTGCCCAATGATATTCCCCCTTTCTATCAATTTACAATTAGATCTTTATGAGTCTACACATAAACTAGACATTTAGCAGCTTGTGTTCCATGCTCAGCTCCACACAGGAGGCATGGCTTTCTACCCATTGTCAGTTGGCTGTCTATCTTGATCCTCAATTACACTATGTACCATAAGCTCACAATTGAGCAACTCCTGTCCTCTTCCTCTGTTTTTTGTCTCTCAAGCCTTTGCACTGCCATAGTTAAGCTTTCTTGTTATACAGTTACTTTTCAATCTTTTTTTTTTTTGAGAGAAAAAAATATAAAGCTTACAATGGGAAGTATGGAGGGGTTTACTCAGTGGGTAAAATTGCAGTTTTCAAGTAATGTTTCTATTCTTTTTATTCCTACCCTTGGTCTTAAGGGTTCTGAAATGGAGCTTCCTGTTTTTTTTAATGCATAAAGTCTGTTTGTATAATTAAAATAGTCTTGTGGTAGCTTACTGTGATTTGATTATAATTTTCTGTCTTAAAGACTGTTCTTGCTCTGGGCTGAAGGCTCTTGCCAATTTGATGTCTCCCCAGACTCCCAGGGCATCTAGCTGAACACAAAGAATAGATGGTTCCTCTGGAGACAATCCCAGGCGACTTTATCCCCTGCAGATTTCTGTCAGATGTCTCCTGTCGTCTGCTGTCTGTCCGGTTTTTGTCAGATGTCCTCTGCTTTCTGAAACGTTGTGAGTTTTCTTCTCCAATTATGTCGGGTGTCCCTCCCCACCGCATTGAGCACCAGAGAGAAGTGTAACCTTAATTCTCCTGTAATAATGATCATCTTCTTGGCTCACTGCCTTAGTCTGATAACTTAGGCCTAGTCCTGGAAGGTTCTAGGCTCTGTACAATCTAATCTAGGCCTAGAATATTTTCAGCTTCTGAGACTTACTGTTGAACAGCACATTCCTTCTTAATTCTATCTGATTCTGGCTTTCTGATTCAACTCAGTTGTTCTGGATCAAACTGCTCTCCAACCTGCTTCAATCTGGCTTTTATCCCTCAGATTGTCCTGAGTGGATTTATCTTCTTCATTTCATACTAACTCTAACAGTATGTTTTAATCATCTGGCTCCTTCTCATTCTCTGGATCATTCTATCTTTACCTGTATCTAGCTTGTTCTCTCTCTTCAACCTATAAACCTGTCTTGGTTAAATCGTCCCCTTCCCTCTTTACTTTCTTCTCTCTGTACTACTTTCGTAAGTAGCTTCTCTTTCCTCTCTCTTCTTGTGATCGATGGCGTTTCCTATTCTGTCAAATCTTTCTCTGATTCATCATATTGTCTGCCACTCAATTACAAACATGGGTGCTTCCTTCTGCAAACTATCTTCACTCTCATTGTTTGGGATTGAAGTTATGTACTAAGTACATGTCTCTATTCCAGCCAGAGGGACTCAATATGTATTCTAAGGCTGAGCCACACCACAGCTAGAGGCCTTTTCAGTAAATAACACAGTGTGACAAAATATCTTGAACAGTAAAACTATCCTAATAAATCTTATATATCATGTATACTTTAGCAATTATATAATACATTATATTGCATATAATATAATAAAATATATATGAATAAAATTGATATATAATATGCATAATGCATTATAAATTACATATGTAATTTATAAGAATATCTTTTAGGCTGGGGTACCTGTAGTCAAACAATGTAAAGACCAAGAGTTCAGCATTTGTTTAGTTTATGAGACTGGAAATCTCATCAGTCTCAATATGGTACTGGATTCTTAGGTGGCTTCTGGTCTTCATTCTTTATAGGAGTCCATAAAAAGAAGGTTCTAACACTAGTGAAAAGTGCTTCAGCAGCAAGATATATACGTAGCTCTATGTCTGTGATATGTTGATTTAAAACATTCAAGTAGCATAGCTTTGTCATATGGTGATTCTATTTTTAATTTTTGAGGACATTTATACCAAATTTCCCAAATGGTTACACCAGTTTGTATTGTCACCAAAGGTGAAGAATGGTTTTTCTTTCTCCACATGTTCGCCAGCATATGTCACTTGTTTTCATGGTGATGAAGCATCCTGATGATTCTTCTGCTGTTCAGAAAATTTTTATGTTCTGCATAATACCATGCCAGTTCCTGAGATTCCTTGACATTGGAGTCCTTTTCAGGAAATTCTTGTCTATCTTTATATGATGAGATATTTTCTCCCTAGCATTTTCAATTTTGGTGATGTTACATTAAGGTCTTTGATTTATTTGGATTGATATGTGTGTAGGATGAAAGATAGGAATCTAGTTTCATTCTTCTACTTGTGGAAATTCAGTTTTCATAGCACCATTTGCTAAAGACGCTGTCTTTCTGTAATGTGCCTTTTTGATGGCTTTGTACAAATTGAAGTTGCTGCAGCTTTGTGGTTTTATTTCTATCTTCTCTATTCTGTT